>NW_009610323.1:30167-31017 GCF_000690535.1 Cariama cristata
AGCAGGAAAGGCAAGTTTTGCAAAATCAACCCTCACTGTGAGAAAAAGCCGTGGTTTTGCTCAAGTAATTCCATTTTTTTGGTGTGTTTGTTTTTCTTCCCGGAAAACTCAAATCAAATATCTTCATTTGAATTAGTTTAGTGCCAGACATTTGCTTTTAACTTTGTGCCATGACACACAGAGCCCCAGCAAACTCCTTGCTTCAGCTGAGCTGTCCTGGTGATGCCTGGGAACACGGCTCCTCCTGCCCCTTTGCCAGACAAGAAGCAGATGAAAGCACTGAGATTGAGGAAAATAAAAATTTGGCTATTGGGTCTTATATGGGATTTTCTGTAGTCTTTTGCTCCCATGAACAGGAAGCAAAACTCTTTTTTCCAGGGTGACGCGCAGCTCTCCATCTTAAATACAAAAAATAAAACTTCATCTGTCTTAAAGACGAGAGTTAGCCAAATTTTAGCAACCCCATAGACTCAGATGCTCCCTATGAGAAACACGAGTCCAGCCTCCACTGCTGCTGGCTTTTCTTTCTTTTCTCCATCCCTGCACTCAGAAACTTGCTACTTGATGTCCCAAATATTTCTGAAGGGAGAATCAGACTGGAAAAATGCCGAGGATCAAAGTGATCTCTCCTTGAGCCATTCAGTCCAGCAGTGCTGGGCTGGGACCAGCAATACCAGCATTGCTCTGGTCAGCTATAAAATCCCGGGGGGGTATTTTCATGCTGGAGCTTCTCACAGCAAGTTGATTCCTGGAAACTTGCACCAGATGGCAGTGCCAGCCCATCTCTAGCTTCATCTCTTGAATAACTGAAAAGGCAAGCTCTGAATCATCCCTGAATGGTTGGGGGGGG
>NW_009610324.1:0-1014 GCF_000690535.1 Cariama cristata
CCCGCAGACAGGTGGTAGGAGAAAGAAGCAGGAGAGAATCCGAGTTTTACATCATTCCCGGCTGATTTTTGAGCCTGTTGCAGTCAAACGCCACGAAACTGTGAGGATTAAAAGTGATTTCTGTAGTGGGAGATGATGATGTTATCCCACGACTGATGAAGCTTGTGCTTGATGAGAAATACCACAAATAGTGAGAGGAGCAATTAAAAGAGTAGCAAACACTCCTATGAGTGCCTTCTTGCCAACAGACATCTTCTTCCATTAATTAAGTGAAAGAAGATCATTTTAATACAAATGGCTGTTGGGGAACAAAGCAAGTTCCCACAGTCCCACATCTATGCTGATACAATTACATGCCCATTCATAGTGCAGGACTGAAACAAAAAAATCCCAGGAAAAGTAAACTAGCCTGCATATAGAATCGTTATGGGAAACAATAGCCTGCTCTCCCCCGGCAGCAGTAACCCCAAGTGTGAAGCTGCTCACAAACGGCAGCGTTAACAGGGTAACTAAACACATTATTATCGACGTTGTAGCATTTTCTGCCCAAGTAACAGATTTGCCCTTCACTAATTTCAGCTTTTCCACTTCTTCCTGGGGAAGTAAACTATTAGGTCCTATTTATAGAAATTCATGGGTTTAAATTAATTTTTTCCTTTACTACAGCTGGTTTTAGTGGTTGATTACTGTTTGTTGGATCAGGCAATCCTTTGCCAGCTGGCTGCGGCTTTTATTAGCGCTTTTAAGAAGACTTGATTTAGAGCTCACAGTTACATTGCAAGGACAGCAGCTCTGTAATGCAGACCCTCAAGAGAAGAGATAATTAGGACTCGTGAAAAAAATTGTGTCCGATTCTTTGAACAAAAAAGCTGTTGTTTAAGGAATGTGGTGCTGTAGGCTAATATTTAACAGCAGTCTCTTCTCTGGCTCAGAGCTGGTGCATGGAATTAGACCCCGTCCTCCATCAGATACACTGGATATTATTTTCTGGGAGCATCTCTCAAAATGGAGGAA
>NW_009610324.1:1045-14575 GCF_000690535.1 Cariama cristata
GTAGCAAGTACGGAATGTATCTTGGGAATTGTATTTCTGCAAGTAGGGCAGGAGGTACTGGTGGAAGGACGTGGTGAAGCAGGAAAAGAGCTGAAGAGGTGCTGAGAAGGCTCTTGTACAGGGGAGGGGGAGGAGAGAAACAAACATTGCAGAGAACAGGAAAAACGATGTGCTGGGAAATGATTAATCCACCCCAAAGGCCCTTACTAAGAAGTGGTGGGACAAGCTCAATGATTTTTGGCAGCCATGAGCTACTTCTGCTCTGCTTTCAACTCCCGTCTTGCAACCAGATGTGTTTAAGTAGAGCTTCATCCCGTTCCTGCCCCAGACACCACATCCCCCCCGTCAGTGCCCTTCACTCCATTCCTGGCAGCTCTCTGGCAATACGCCCCCTCCTATATGTGTGTTTTACGGCTGTCCGGTGTCCCTCCACCTCCAGTAAGTGTTTCTCAGGCGAGCTGGAGCACACAATTTGTGCCGGGGGAAGGGGGTGGCAGTCAAGTTTAAGAACTGCTGTTCTGTATCCTGTTGTTTTCCTACTGGGATTGTTCCAGTTTCCTGCACTGTCTTATCTGGAGCTGAAAAGCCTAAGTGCTCATATTTACTTGCTTTGTGCATGCCTCAGTTTTCTAATCTGTGAAACAGACGTTACAAGACTTAAGAGGAACATCGCTAGGACTATTACAGGGTGGAGGGTCAGGAACAAAGTCGTTACAGGGCTTTCAGTGTCTCTACAATTAGTTTATTTAGTTACCCTGCTTGCATAAGCCTGTGTATGTCACAGAGGGTTTCAGCGAACCTTCAGCATAGCGTAATGCTGCACAGAGTCCACTGAAATGTAAAGAGAGTAAGATTTAGATGTTTACATTCTCAGGTGATTCCAGGTACCTGTGTTTGACAGACCTTATAAGAGAATCATTTTCAGAAAGTGCCGAGTATGTTTTTTTCCTCCTAATGGCTCAAACTAAACTAGACACAGAAAAGTCTTAAAACGGAATAAACATTTCAATGCTTTTAGTCAGCCCTGAGTTTTAAGAGCTCCACTGAAATGCTGTAGACTTCTTTGAAATTACTTGGCCGCATTTTCTTGAATACAGAGGTAAAATAAGCATATACAGTGCTGACGTCTTGAAAGCTTACTACGTAGACCAGACGCATGAGAAAGCAAAATCTTGTAGATTTTTTTTTAAAAACTTTTTTTTGCTCTGGTAAGCATGAATTCACTTAATTATAGGTTATATTAGTGCACTAAATTCCCTATGGGTTAAAAAAAATTAAAAGAAAACATTTACCGTACAGCTTTGGAATGTCCTGTTTTTCTGCACAAAGGTGTGGGTCCTGCATACGCAGTGTCCATTATCAGATGGGAGCCTCTCCTGGAAAGACAATTAAAATGCAGCATCACTCACAGCCATGCAGATTCTGAACCAGACACAAGGTTTCTAAACAAAACTCAACCCCCAAACTCCAACCCCAGAACCCTCCCCCATAGGGATCCTGGTTTTGTTGGAAGCAGGTAAAAACTGTGGCAATGATCAAGATAGATTTTTATTAATTGAAGAGATCAGAAGTACATCAGTTCAGCCTTTGTGGGTAAATACCATAAATTCATTCTTTTCTGCTCAGTTGTAACTGTAAATTCGGACTCATTCCACTTGACAGTTTCTTTGGAGGTCCTCTCAACTGATGTAAATATAAGAACAGGAGTGGGCTGAAGAAGTATCCTTAGCTGATTACCAGAGCCTTTATTTGGAACTAAATATCAAGAGAAAAAAGGCTTTTTTTCAAAGAGATCAGGAAAAGGAAGACATGTGCTTGGAGATAAGTAAAGATAAAAGCATTCCATGTAGAGACGCCTGTGATAGAAATCAAGATGTTCATCTGCCAAGTCAGTAATTTCATGGCCTTATGACCATGCAGAGCTTCCGTTTCTGTTACCTTTTCCCACGCTAACTATAAGCACCAAATTATTGGCATGAAAGTTCCTTTTAGTTTGTCCAAGCAGATCAGCCCTTGAAGGAGGAATTAGACAAGTTGAACTTGAAGATAAAGTCTCTTTGACTTCAGAAGGGAAAAACGGTTCTCCCCTAAGTTGACGTTCAGCGTTCTGAGACACAGCGAGGCCCAGGAATAGGCTGTGAATGCCCTGTCCTCAGAACGTTTGAACACAGGTTAGACAAACACCGCTCAGGAGAAGTTTGGGCAGAGCTCGTTTTTCTGTGAGGAATGAGGACAGCTGAAATGGACATTTGAGGTGACTTCCAACCCTGTTGTCCACGATTCATTAGGAGTGAGATCACACTGACAGTAGATCCTATACAATGCCTAGATTAACAGATGTGGGGAGCTCAAAATGCATTTGCTGCTTTAAAACGGGGTTTTGGTCTGATTTTTGTTTAAATCAAGCAGCAGATTTCAGTAAAGAATTCTTTGAAAATCCTAGCTTTGCATGTTACACAAGCTAGCATATGCAAACAGCAAAGCATTCCAGGCTAAAATTGTCCATACTATCATTAGAAAGCCGTAAGAAGGAACATAGGGATTGATACTAGCGTAAGTGCAGAAGGGCCCTCCAGAGCTGTGCAGCAGTTTCACCCCCAAATGGGAGCGGTTCCGCTGCCTGCTGTTCATTCCCCATCGGGAAGTACAGCTGACCTGCTGCCAGAGATTTGACCTGTGCTTTTCTCTTTGAAAGGGACATTTAGTTCCCTGACCTGTCTCCTGAGGTTAGAGAGGGCTCTTCTTGTATGCTTCGCTTTTGTTTGTTTCTTTTCCTCTTCGGATTGTACTTTGCCTAACCACCAAATGCTCGTTAATTGTTCTACGTGTGTTTGTCATTGTAGTCATGACCCGTGCCTCGCTCGGGCAGCCGACAGGCTCCCTTGTGCTGGGTGGCGTGGAAGCCCACGCCACTTCCACAGCTTTTTGTTGGTGGTGTTTTTTTTTTTCCCCCCTTCCTGCTTGGAACAATTAAACTTTTGCCCAAAGATTTTGCATGCTTATTCACTTAGGTTTTGCATCCAGCAAAGCACATTTAGTTTTGGCATCAGCGGATCGAAGCATTCAATTAAAATTAAGTATGTGGGTAAGTGCCTGGCCAGCTGCAGCCTCAGAGCTCAGCCGCCTGCGACTGCTGCCCCTCAGTTTCTGGAATTGCCGGAGCAGGACATGTGTAAACACACTTCCCGAGGGCTACTCCTCAGTGCAGGAGCTTGGCCAAGAGGCAGTTTCATGATTGCTGGGTTTTATTTGGGTTTGGTTGGTCTCAGCCCCACTTTGGGGGTCCCTGCTGCTGGATGACAAGGGTGGAGGTGCAGGAAGGGGGAAGGCAGCCTCCCCACCCCCTGCCAGGCTCCTTCGGATGCCTTCGGCCTCAGGCTGGCCCTGCTGGCAGTGAGGGGGTTCACGTTAGGGCAGGTGGCCTCGGGGATCCCCAGGTGACCCTGTCCTGGTGCTAGGTGGAAGATAGCGAGGGTAGAGGCCTTCCACTGTATGGTTTCCACATCCCCACCTCACGTCACGGCTGCTAGCCAAGCCCTGCAGCAGCCACCACACTTCACCCTGCGCTCGGGGCTGGTGGCCGCCCCTGGGCAGCCCGGGCAGTCACACTCTCACTTCTCCTCCTCCAGGCAGGGCTCCTCAGCCTCACCCGGTTCCCTCCTCGCCCCACTGCCTCGCACGGAGCCGGTAAGCATGGCCGATGGAGGTGGAGTGCGAAAGGCACCAGGCATAGCCTCTGCCTCGGATGCCAGCGCACAACAGGGCTTCTGCAGTACAGCAGTTTCCTGCCTGTGCACTGACAAGCTTTCTCTCAGTTTAACTAGCATACTCATGAAATAAATCCCTGCAGACAAACACCACATTCACGGATTACAGAGCAGCCCTACATCTGTCAGACAGGATGGGCTTCTCCTGTCTTCCACAGCTTGCTTGGAGAACAGGAGCGTGCGGAACAGGAGACCTGGAGGCTCGAGCTCACGTACCCAGCAAGGACGTGCGCTTGCAGTGTGCTGGGCTGTCTGCACGTGCATACTCACCTTCAAAGCCAACAAGGGCCTGTCCTCACCAGGAAGCCACATCACGTTTAGGCCAGAGCTGCTCAAAGCACCAGTTTAGACAAGAGTCCTGTGTCCAGTGTTTTCAGTCTGGCATCTTTTACCACCACTAAATGCAAAGCTTTTAATGAATAATAGACTAAGATGCCTGAAGCAAAGGCTGCCATTATGAACTGTAGATGCGTGCGGTATCAGTCACATAGCATCATAAGGCTTCTTGGCTCTCTTGCAATATGTGTGTTGACGGTAAGTTATGTGACCGATTGTTCTCTAACCTGTCACACAGAAATGATGATGACTTTCTAGACTGCTACATAGAACTTTTCAAAACAGATGGGAGAATTTCACATTTAGTCTCTAGTAAATATGAGTTATATATGCAAAGAATTACTTAGTTAGGAAACTTCCTTTTTTTGCTATTTGAAAAGTCAGATAATGTCAGAATCTGAACTAGCTTCACTATTTCTGGTACTTCTGTTTCTGCAGTTCATTCTAGTTGGAGAAGTAAAGTTTGCTAACCACAGCCTGTGTTCAAAGTGCCAGTGCTGAAAGGAACATCTCGCAGAGTCTGTTTTTTAAATTCTGTTTCCTATATTTATATATTGTTTCAACTTCGATTGGTACACTGTAGAGACTAATCCTGCAAATATTTACAAAAGTCAAGCTGTCTATATATAGTTAATTCGAGCTTAATGGGAGCTCACCTTAACGAGGGCACATGTTTTGCAGTAGCATTTGTGTTGGACTGAGCATTAAAAAAATTTAGTTGCATCTGCTAGGCAGATTTTTTTTTTTATATATGTATATATACACACACACACACAGATACACACACATGTATGATGATTATTTTAGGTTCTGAGAGAAAAAGAAAGAATATTCAGTCACTTACTGATCTCCACCTGAGAGAAGGCTCAGTGAGATAGAAAACAGCAGCATGGTGAGTATTCTTTTATAGCATAAATGATACGATAGACAATTGTTTCTAACAATCAGTTACAGCATTAAAAATTGTCAATTTTTTAAAAATGAGTTTTAGACATGTGGATGTAAGTTCCATTTTTTTTAGTTTCTGAAAAGCATCCCACAAACAACTTCTTCATATATCCAGTTGCCCTTTGATGCAAATACTGCTGCCATTTTGGCAGATGAGAGAAGTATGAGCCCTGTTGGCCATGGGGAGGTGGGAGATGGAGAAAGTGATTCCTGACACTTTCCCTTGTTTTTTCCATAAGTTTGTCCTTGTTTTCCATAAGTGAGTACAGAATTGTCCGTGGGTACGAGCTTGCTCGGATCACAGGAGACAGATTTGCAAACAGAGCACTACACTTCAGCACGTTACCCTTCCATTAGCTGAGCTATGGTCGCTGCTTGGTGGTTCAGTGAGAGCGTTAATCATCTCAGTTATGCTGTGGATTTAGAACACGCATGTGAACAGCTGCTGTGACTCAGCTGAGGTGCAATAAATTCTTGAACTGAGCTACATGATCAGGACTCGGAGCCCATAGGTACAACTAAATTATAGCTGTAATAGATTCATGATTCCAGGACCATGCCCACAATCTACCCTCCAGGTCTTCAAAGTGGACAAATTTATTTATTTATTTTAGAGAATGAACAAATTGGTTTATTAAAATGAATCATTAGGGGAATCACTGATCTACAATTATCGCTCTGTTGAGATGGGGTTAGAAACAGTCCCCAGGACTGCTATTTTACACACATCCTCTTTCACTTAAGTTACCTCCAACACATTTTTACAGAATGAGAGTGTCAGTGATGGAAGGTGCAGCGATGCCAGTTCACTTCACATGGATCTCTCCAATCTTGTGACCTGGGCACACACTCATGGGACCATATGCAACCAAATCCCAGCCTTGGAAATTGTGCAGAACACGGGTCATCCTAGCAAGGACAATTCTGTTCTGTGGATATGTGGAGTTGGACATGCGTATCACTGGCAGTGTGGAAAATTATACATCAGAAGCAGAGAAGAGAATGAAGCTGTAGAAAAGAGAAAGAGGTCAGTATCTTCTGAGGCTTCATCAAGGGAAGCCAATTTAGATGAAAAGAGGTTCAGGATGACCCCATCTTTTGAGAGGGCTAAAGCAGGCGCTGTTAGCACAGGGTCACATAGCAGATCTCCAGGGGTCACTCAGCAGAAAGATAACACAGTCTACATGATGCATAATGAGCCATCTCCCATAGAGAATCGAAAAAATAGCAGATCCATGAAATCATGCTTTGCAGCTGAGCAGCATTTGTCAATATCTGCTGGTGAAGTCAAGACTGACATACATCAGGTGAAACTAGAAAGCAACGAAGATCTGCAAATCATCTCTGATGAAGAACCGTGTATATCAGATGAAGACAACCAAGGAGACAGAATCAACCAGAATATTCTGTCAGAATCACCAATTAAAGGTGTAACTGCTGAGGTAGATTTGCAAATGCATCACAGTCAGCAGATGGCATCTAAGAAGCCAACAGTCACCCAAACATCCAGCTTTGCCCCCACAGGAAAGCCACCCCTAACTCTTGCCTGCATTCTAAAATCCCCCGTCAGCAATCAAGAGAGCCTGGACAGCAGCTTTTTGAGGTTAGGTCCTCTTAATCCGGCAGGGGCCGTAACTGAAACTTCTCAAGCAAGAAATTCCTTTGGGTCAGTGATACCAAAAGAACAGTTAAAATCTGTGCCTGTCTCCAGTGTCGGAGCAAAGACCCAACTTGAGTCACCCACCTCTGCAACGTTCTTTGAGTTTGAAGCCACTGTAGATGTCCAGCAGCAACTCCAGCTGAGCCCTCCTCAGCATGGCACACCAGGAATAGGCTTAAGTGGGAACATTACTGAAAACCCTGTTGATGAGAGTGAACCATCAGGACCTGGGCACGCACCTCATCTTTCAGCCCTGCCGAGTCCAGAGAGCAAGAATGCAGACCATCCACCTGCATCTTCAAACAAAAGTAAGATAGTCTGGAGTTTTGTTCCTGGAGGGGTTTGTGGGTATGGGGGTGCGTTCTATTAATCACTTTCCCAAAATATTAAAGGAGAGTGAGTTCATATAACTGTCAAAATCTGTATTGTAGTATCTAAGTAAATGCCTCTGATTTGGGGCACTCGTTTCTGCTAAAAGGGACTAAAAAGGTTCCTACCTTAAGCAATCAGCATTTCAATAGATAATGCTGTTCTGTTCTGAGGTACCCAAATGTCTGCTTGGCTGTGGCCCAGCCTTAACTACCCAGTTTGACTGCTTTGGTCTTTCATTTTACTTGGTATCACCACATAGTATGTTGGCTGTACTTAAGAGAGAGTCCCTCTGAGAAACTGGAGCGAGAGGTGGGAACTCAGGTCTCAAGAGAAGAAAACAAGAGGAAGCAACTTTTAAAGCAGAGAAATTGTGGCTGTAACTCTGGCTGCACCAAAGTCAATGGCAGAAATCCCAGAGGTTGCAATGGGAGCGAAGTTTCAATCCTGTATATTAAATTACATGAGCTAAACAAATTGCTTTAGTACTTTTAAGAACTTTCAGATTTTCATACACGCTGTTTTGATGAAGGTTTTAGAAGCCTAGCTTGCGGCCGTTTTAATTCTGCTGTAAAACAGATATCGTCCGCACAAGAAGGAACAGCTGACATACAGTGTGTGGACCTTATCAAAAGTATGCTAGTCTTTTGCAAGTAGTGGGGAAGAGATCAATGAAATAGATGTAATTGACTTAATAAATGATCATATTTTAGGGTAGATGTGTATAATAAGCTGGAGCCTTAATGCCAAGTACATATATATTATTTAACCTAATGATTAAACACCTCAAATAAAATGCAAATGTCCAGGTTTCTAAAGATGTTATAGTAAAGCCACAAAATTTGCATCTGTAATGATTTGAGTGACTGCAGGTGCTTTTTCACACAAATTCCAAGTAAACTGCTGTCGAGTCAGTTTTATGTTTTTCTCTGCTAGTATCTCGGTGTAAACATTGAGGCAAATTTTTTAAATTTAATTCAAGGAGTAAGACTATCTCTTCTCCATCCAAAGGCTCAGTGGCTTGGCTCCATCTAACCGAGAAGCAGCCCCGAACAGCCTGTGTCTTGCTTCTGTGCGCTCAATATGAGGATCCCATTTCATATCCCCGAAACCTATCCTGTTCCCAGTCCAGCCCCATGGCCGTGTCCGCGGCTTGCTGGGCGCCCAACCTCGCAGAGCTGCTGCAGCACTGCCGTGCACCGTGCAGATGATTCCCCACCGACCCCATCTCCAAAACTCCGTGGCTGCAGGGCAGGGCTGGGACTGCGCTGCCCCGTCCCACCGCATCAGACATTTATACCTATTTCTCTGCTGAAATAACGACCCATCTCAACTAGCTGAAACATTAGAGAGCAACAGGCTACTGCAGGTTTCTGCAGTGCAGGGGACTGGACAGTGTCCTTCAAAAGGAGAGAGATTACTGAAATAGTGTTTTGGGGTTTGTCTGTAACACAATGGGTGTATGCTTAAAGCACCGTTAGTATTCCTGAATAGGCTTGGGGTTACAGACATTCATATTCCTTATGGAGCCACAGTGATACAAACCGGCACAGTTTTTTTGCAAACATTATTTGACTATTTTTGTAACTGACAACATATATCATCAAAAGGGACTGGGAATTCATCTGGGAATGTCTGTGTAGTAGCCGTTTCTGCCAAGATAAATAGCTTATGGCTCAAATGAGGCCTCTGCATGTATTGATTTACAAGCCATTCATCCCTTCACATAGAGCAGTCAGTAACAAAACAAGCAAAAAAACACAAAACAGCAGCACAGGGATCAGTAGAATCCACCTCAGTCCAGCCACAGCATTTTAAGGTAACAACTAAGCGTGTACAAAATAAGTTGGTGTAAGAAGGGGAATCTCTAGATGTTGGCTCTAGAACCCTTTTCAATCTACCCCTCTTCAGCCCTAGAAAAATCACAGGCGAGCAGATGGAGCTTTTCAGCAATCCAAAGAATTAATTTCTCATGCTACATCGAACTAGGTAGATGTGGTATTGCCATAGCAACTTGAGAGAGAACCCAACTGGAATCCTGGCAATCCTTTAAAAAAAACCCCAACCAACCAACCAACAACTTTTACTCATCTTTTTGTTCTCCCTCACTATCTACCCCTAACTTTTGGTTCATGTTTTTATCTCACAATGAGAGTTCTCCTGCCTGAAGAGATTTTTGTAAAGAAGAATGCTTTGAAATATATTTTGCATAATGCAAACTATATTGTACACCACTTTGAACATATGAAATGGATGCTACGCAGTCCTGAGGCAGATCACAAGATCCGTGTGCAGGCCAACTCTCATCTATTTTAGCAGAGCAGAGTCTGGCCCTTGCAGTCGTCATAAAATACATGCCAGAGTAGGTGCAAATTGATGAACATGTATCAAGTCCATTCGGGGTTACTCGGGCTTCGTAGCCAGCACTGCAGGCTCAGGATGGCAGCCACTGGGTACATGGCTGGTCCCACGAGCGTGCTCCTACAGGCACACGCAGAGTCAGCTCCAAAGTCAGCCAGGGAGAAGTTCAAGGTCAAGCCATGCCACCAAGGACAGGTCCAGTCTCCGGTCCTATGTTGCTGTCTGAGAAGGCCCACAGAACTTGCACCAATGCTTTCCACATGTGCATCCCACAATGACATTCAGTGATTAAATCTCATTAGGAGCTCATTCTCTCCCATTTAAACATAATTCAAAAAGAAAGAATATCTTAAATTTACCTACATGGTGATAAGCAGATTCACCAGCCAAGTGAGAAAGAGCAAGAAAGGAAACAATCCTTTCCCTGTCTAGACTGGCACTGTCGGGTGGTGCTGGCTGGCTTGTTGAGAACCCAGATCTAAACCAAAGCTTTAAAGGAAGGGGTTTGTGAAAGTCCCATGATCTCCAAATTACTCCTAGAACGAAGGTGAACATTACTCTGCATCTCCTTGTATTTCACTGATCTCCTTGTAAGTTCTTACTCTCCACAAAGCTGTGTCTTATCTTTTAGATATGTTGAAGAAGAGGGAGAATAAGAGAAACCGTAACATTGGCGATATAAAAGTTTTCAAAGACTGGCTGGTTTTACATTGCCCTTCTGAAACGCGCGAGATCTATAAGCTGCCGCCTGAAGACCTCGATAATTACCTGACCTCATTCTACAGTTCTGCAAAGAGACAGAATGGCACAGATTTTTCCGCCAGTTCTTTGCACATCTTTCAGACCAGCATAGAGAGATACCTCAAGGATCACAACTACGAGTACAGCGTGGTTAAAGGGTTGGAATTCAGAGTGTCTCAGGAAGCCTTGAAACTAAAGCATCAGCATCTATCTCAAAAAGAGAGGGAGGAAGAGTGGAGTATTTTGGAGAACCTGACGGAAGAAGATGTGGAAAGTCTTCGTAAGAAGGGACTTTTAAGTAAGATGCACCCTCAGGGCTTTTTGCACCTCATGTTCACAAATATCATTAGGGGGTTTGGGGCAAGTACACACAGTCGGAGCCATACCCTGTACTGGGGACAGCTTGTGCTAAAAAAGAATGAGGGAGAGCGGGAGTACTTGGAGTGGAAGGAAGATCTGAGTGCAGAGGTAAACATAGGGGAATCGGGCCCACGGCTCTTTGCCAAGCCTGACAATCCAGAGAACTGTCCAGTTGCAGATTATAAGGAGTTCGCTAAGAGGAGGCCACTGGATATGCTTCATGACTATGATCCACTTTATCTAGCTCCCAAACCTCTGTGCTCCATATGGGACCAAATATGGTACTGTAGGAAGTCACTGACAAAAGCCAAAATGGAAAAGATCTTGAAAGTTCTTATCCAGCAAGTCAAAGGACCTGTAAAGAAGTCCAAGAAATAAAGGTATCCGTTTAGTTTCTGCTGTGCCCCTTTTTTGATAGGGGCATGTTTCAGAGCAGTCTTTGAAAGGTTTAAGGGGCAATATTTAGTATCGGTTGAGGAGAACAGCCTTCTCTTTGGTTTCACTTCAGAAGATAAGTCATCTACAAATTGCATTGCCTTAGCTTTCAGGTTAAGTGAAAGACTTCTATTGTTCTTCCTATTAATGGAATTGATAATTCAGTAAGTTAAATAAATATGAGAATCTTAGGTTTCACATTTGCAAAACAAGTTAATATTCTACTGCATTATTAATGACATGATAAACCAGCTAACGTTAACATGGAGAGGGCTCAGTAGCTGAATAGCTTGGCTAGGAGTTTAAGCTGTGCTCATATTTAGAGGGGCTAACACTTGTAAACAGCGTTTAGTCTATAGTTTAAGCCTATGGTAAAAAGATACGTAACACGAGTTAGTTCTGGGCTGGAGGGAGAACGATGAAATGCCACATTTGCCATCTGCTAATCCATATCTCATGAAAACGCTTTCAAGAAGGTTTATGTCATTTTTCTTAGTGAAAGATTTGTAGATTTAAGAAGTTGTGACTGTGTTTTAAAGAGTTATTTAAAATGGCTGACAGTGTTGAAAGGATTTATGGTCAGTGTTTTCCCCAGAGTGCTAAATATAGCTACATAAATGCACTGTGGTAGATGTAGTCAACTTTTTTCAGCTGTTCAAGTACTATTTCGTCAATATGTCATCTTGCAGTCCAGCCGAGTTGTTGGGTTGCATTGTTAACATAACTTAATAAAAGAATGTTTTACTCAGTCCTGTGTATCTGGTCTGTTGAAGCCAGTAACCCCGAACTAGCAGGTAGCGGTTTCCTGAAACACCAGCACATTCACTTCTTGTGCTCAGGTTTCTCTTGCTCCGAGCCCGTCACTATTTGGCATTACAGAGCTGACCCCGTGGAGGATTTGGGCTGTTCAAAATCCCACGGAGCCCATGTTCGTGGTTTCTTAACGAGGTCTTTGTGGCCAAACCCCTTGCCAGAACTGGTCCTGTTCAAACAATGTTTAGTATCACTGAACAACTTATAGATGTTTAAAGAGCTATAAAAAAAGACAATCTCACTTACTCAAATACCCAGAGGGCATCTTCCAGCCGTCCTCGTGCTGTCGAGCACAGACAGCGTTGCGGCCGCCGCAGCCATTGCCAAAGGACCCATCAGCGCCCGGGTCAGCACAGCCACGTGTGCAGCTCCATGCCCAACAGCCGAGAGCCAGAGCAAAACCTGTCCTAAAGGGCTGGGCTGGGCTCACCCTGTCTGAAGATAACCACCAGATCAGGCTTTTCTTTCCTCTCTGCTGATCTATTTAGTCCACACCCAAAAGCTCGTTAATGAAAGGCTGCTGCCTTAAAGACCAGGTGGCACAGTGAGCCAGCAGCATTCAGGCCATTCTGCCAGGAGCAGGTGGGCACCTCCTGGCTCTGTGGGGGGCTACGAGAGAGCAGAGTGAACAGGGGACAGGCAAGCGACTGCCCCCGACCCGCCGTTACCGGCGACAGAAAGCAAACCTCCTGGAAAGCACGGATCATCCACTGAAACCAGGATCCCCTTCCCCGGCCCAGGCCTTGGGCTAGGATTACAGGGCTGAGCCGCGACTGGGGCTGTGGCAGCCAGGCCGGACGCAGAGGCTTTGCTGAGCGGGCACGGCGAAAGAGAGCGGACTTTGGCAGCGCCGTGTGTGCCAAAGCTCCGTCTGCAGCGGCCCTGCCCGGCAGAGCCTGCGGAGGGACAGCCGCCCTCCCGCCCCGAAAAAGCCCAGCGTTCCTCAGGGCTGCACAGCACTCGGGGAAGTCGCTCGCCTCTTCGTGCATGGGATGTCTGCGCATCCCATTTGTGTCTTACCGTGCTTGTAAGCTAAATTCCTAGTTAATTGCACTTCGTACAGATGAGCAGCACCCAGGGTATTACGCTAAATGAGAGCTCAGCAAGGCTTTAACTGCTGCTTACAAAAGAGAAAATCGGCCGGAGAACTGTTTCGTTTTGTAAAAGCGAGGACACAGTATTGTCAGAAATTCTGAATAACTGTCCCAGGGCATGTGTTAGCAGCTCAAACTGTAAACCTCATTTCCAGTAATTAGGAAATTATCCGTAGTAGGCTGTTGCCAGGAGCAGCGTCTGCGGCAGAAAAGGCTTTTTAAAGATCGTAGTCGGCGGACTTTGAGTGTACTTTTACTCTGAAAAAAGGACAAGAGGAAAATAGAATCCCAGTCTCCATTTCTATTGCGTGTTAAGGATGTCCAGTTAAAACTGACTCAGTTTATCAGCTGGACCATGCCCTGTTAACCTCCTACAGAAACTATTCCACGGGTGAGCTAAGAATTGACCATTTACGACTGAAGTTGGGATGAAAATACTTGTAAAAGTTTGGTTTTTTAATTAAATGCATTTGCGTATATATTTGGTGGGACAAGGATTTCTAGGAGCATCTTTTTCTGCAAGAAGCGAGGCCGAACGCTCTTGGCTGGCCAGCGGGACGCCCTCCAGCCCTCGGGGAGGGCAGAGGGGCCGGCTGGGGCAGCCCGGGGGGCCGGAGACCCCATGCCCGGGGCAGACGGGGGCTGT
>NW_009610325.1:0-72871 GCF_000690535.1 Cariama cristata
GGCCGCCAGTGTATGCGTGGGACTGCACTGAGTGGGGAACTGGAGGTTGAATGGACCAAACCACGGAACTGCAGGGGGAAAATAAATCTGTTCCCTACCTGCGTGCAAACAAGTATTTGCCTCGAGAAGCAGCATACAAGGAGTGTTCTTGCCAGGGGCTTCGCATCAGTAGCTGGTCTCCTTTATTAATAATGACAGTAGTAGCAGCATTATTCTAGCCATGGCCAACTAAAGTCTTATCTGCCTCCCTAACAACACTAATGGTTAATATTTTATTTCTTTAGTATTCCTCTTGTGGCAGTACCCCCCAAAACAGGGCCTTGGAGTGGGGAGCTGCTTGGGTAAAGACTGTAGCTGTCGGACTGCTTACGCATAACATAAAGGCAAGTTTTCATAAGGGCTGCTTGTCCTTCTGCTCGAGGTAGCGAAGATGGTAAGAAGGGGATCCTTGGGCTCTTAGAGTGCCCACCTCTTTGCCAGGAGGTAGCAGGTAAGCCAATCTTGAGATCTTTGCTGCAGGGTATTCCCTCTGCTGCTTCCTTGGGCTGTCTTTGGTTTGGTTTTGCAAAGGAGGGCAGTGGAGGCCTGACTCTTCCCACACTTTCACTGTGCAGCAAGAGCAGGGCAAGCCTCACACTGCTACCTGCGCGGGTGCCCCATGCAGCAGAGTCCTGGGCTGCTGCAGGGGTTCAGTGCCAGCATCTGCCCAGGTGGGAGCTGACCCAGCCTCCCCAGATCTCCCTGCAGCAGCACTCCTACAGGGCTGAGAGCCACCCACCCTGGATGCTGCTGGCTGCTCAGGAGAGGTATTCAGTTGTTTGTGTGGTGGTTTTCTGGAGGAATTGGAGGAGGGGAGGTTGTGGCCTCTCCGAGACAATGATGAAAAGCAGCCATCAATAGAGGAATGGGAATGGGTGCTCAGGGAAACCCACAGTGGCTCCAGGGACTGAGTCAGAAGGAAGGGGGGCCCTTGTTTCTGCTGGATCACAGCGGGAAAGTGGGGTTGTTGTTCTGTTTGTCTCACACAGTTCCAAGTGTGATATGCAGCAGCTGTTTTGTAAAGTTTCAGCTCCTTTGTTTCCTGCAGTCATCTTGTTGATGACTCTGGCTCTGCTTGTTCTCTCATTTAAGAGACTGACTTCCTTCTGGCAGGCTTTGCCTTTTCTGGCCTTCGCATCTTTCAAGTGTTTCTCTTCCCCCTAGCTGTAGCTTGTGAGCTTTTCTCCTTCCTCTGCTCTTAGCAGTTCAGCCCTGGCTCTGTGGCCCCTTGTCTGCTCTCTGGGGATGGTGACGGTGTGGAAGACCCGTGACCCATGGAGTCAATGTCTTCTGTGAGCACACCCACCCACCTAGGACTTGTGGTTTATGAACAGAGAGAGGAATAAAAGAAAGAATCTAGGAGAGACTGAAGGTCTTCCTGCAGGGAACGAGGGTGAGCCACCCATGGGGTGGAGAGGCAAAGGTTGGAGCTGAAGGTTGGTGTGTCTGTGGCTTTCTGGGACCAAGGACAGGCAGGAGTGCTGTACCTGTGTGTAGGCACGCTCGCTTCTGCCCTGCCATGGGCACGGACTGGCTACCCAGTAGCTCTGGCCTGTGGAGATGGGCAGCTCTGCAAAGAAATGGATTGCAGTGGCAGAGCTGGTTAGCTGTCACCTGAACCTTTTCTTGGGGTAATCCTTTGTTACTCTTGGGGTGTGAGTAATTGGTTTTGTACCTGTGGGCTGGGATTAGGGCAAGCAGTCTGTGTTCTGTCAGAGGAGAGCCTGTGATTTGCTAGCCTGAGGGATGCAGGCTGTACTCTTCCCTCCTTTTCTAGACCAGAAGAGCTGCAAACCACTGCCATTTTCATGCTACCCTGAGGAGAATCCACTAACTGAAGTCAGCTGGTGCTTAGCCACACTGGCTTGTGGTAGCACCAAGTGTCCTGTGAGTCTCAGAACTGACTAGATCAGCTGATGGCAATGAGGAACACATGTGGAAGCCAGGAACTGATTTCACAAGAATGAGTTGCCTCACCCGCCTCCTGCTTAGGAGGTTGTTGCCTTTCTCACCTCAGTGCGTGCTGGGGGGATTGAGTCAAAGGAAAGGTCCTATCCTCAGTCCAGAGTGGTCATCTCTGAGGCACAGCTGCAGTGCAAGACCTGGGCTCCTGACTGCCACTGATATGGTCAACTACTGGCAGAAGGTGTTTGAGACAAATGGGATCCCTGAAGCACGAGAATCCAGTGAATATATCGTGTCATTTGTCCTGGGAGCAAAAACAGTTAAGTAATAGGAAAAGAATAAGGTCTGTGTGTGCCTCTTCACTTTATCATTTTGGGTACATACCTTAACTTTTTTTTTTATCTCACTTATAGGAAGTAGAACAACTTTTCCTTCCTTAGATGGCAGAGAGGGTGAGGTGTAGTTTATTAATGCCAATAGAACACTTGGGGTCTCTTAAATGCCTTCTTTTTCAGAGACTGAAATGTAACTCATGAATATACATCCACACTGTACCCTGACTTGCTTGGTGGAATGACTCTTAATTTTACTTATTCTTCTGAGCTGTGAAAAGTAGCAGAAGAACAGTTGTACAGGTTTGTTTTTAAACATGCAGATAGATTCTAATCATTTGTGGTTTCCAACAGTCCCAGCCGTATCTGTTTGTCAGCATGCTGGGTCTCCCTGGAGGGTGCAGAGGACACCGAAGTGGCACAAGTGGGCAGGTTTTAAAGTGACTTTGTCTTCAGTTTCAGAGCTTGAATTCCAAAAGCCTCCGCACTCCACTTACAGCAGTGCAGCAGGAGCAAATCCAGCAACTGAGCAACAAGCGACTAGAAAGGTAGGAGCATCCTCTTACAGTTGTTCCTTTGGAGGGTTTTCCTTCAGTCTTAATGCAGCCAGAAGAATGGTAGCAGAGAGAAGGCAGAGGACCGTTAGCAGCTGACATGTCAAGTAACAGTGCCTTCAGTCTCTCATGGTGATTCAAGCGATGGGCATTTGCTGTTGTTGTCAGGTAGCAAATCACCTGTCTGTCCTGTCTCGGAGCAAGGAGGGTTTAAGGGGTGCTGCAGAGGTGCAGGAAACTGGCAATACCGACTCTAAGTTTAGTACATTTTTATTAAGCCCTTCTGTGCTTACAAAATTTATGCTTGGCCTCTTCTGTCTGATTCAGCACTCTCTTCAGCTGCCAGTCCTATACTGGTCTATGGTGTTGCTGCACTCTCCATTCTAGGCTTTGTCTGTGGAGGGATTTCTCTGCTGTTTAGAGGTATCCGTGGCTGCTGTAGCTTTGGTCTCCATTTGGCCTCCATTTGCTTGCTTGCTCTCTTAGTGCAAAAATTAAATGGGTTTGGTGTGAAGGAGCTACCTGGAATCAGACTAGGCCTGGAAAGTAGTGTGTGGGGAGAAGAAATATTCAGAAACTTGGATCATTGAGAAGGGTGGGAGATGCTTGGGAGTCTGTTTGGAGATAGCACCCTCCTGCTTGTTTGCATGAGTGGTTATGATGTGGATCCTCATTTTGCTGTGCAGATTAATCCTGCCATGACTTGCTCAGAATAGGATGTGAGGGTTTCTCAGGGAGTCAGTGTGTTAGCAGTGGTTGCTGTTTGTAGGATCTGAGTGTCTTCCCTGAAATTTTCCTGCTGCTCTTGAATCTTGTGTTAGGAGCAGAAATGCAAAATTCCCAGAGCTGTCTGACTTGCAAGTTGTTCTGTCTTAAGTGCTGTTAAGGTTGCAACAAATACCTGCTGTTCCACATGAAGAAGTGAGGTATGGTGCCTCACAGCAGCTGAAAACATGGCCCCAAAATTCATAGAATCATGGAAGTTTATAGGCACCTCTGGAAATCTAGTCCACTCCCCCTGCTCAGAATAGGATCAACTAGAGCAAGTTGCTCAGAGCCATGCCCAATTTGGTTTTTAATATATCCAAAGATAGATACTATATAGCCTGTCTGGACAGCCTCTTCCATTGTTTGACCACCTCACAGTGTTTAAAAAAAGAAAAAAAAAAGGTGAGTGTTCTTAGATTTAAATGGAATTTTTTGTATTTCAGTCTGTGCCCTTTGCCTGTCTTTTCACTGGATACCACTGAAAAGAGTCAGGCTCCGACTTCTTTGCTCCATCTCACCAGATACATATGGTTATTGATGAGATTTCCCTCTCCTGCCTGTCCCCAGCCTGAGCCTTCCCTTCTCAAGTCTAAACTGTCCCAGCTCTCTCTCTCTCTTTGTGTTTCAGATGCTGCAATCCTTTAATATCTTTAGTGGCCATTTGCTGGACTTACTCCCATATGTCTGTGTTTTTCCTGTACTGGAAGCCCAAATGTTTCCTACCATTGCTGAATAGAGGGGAAGGATCCCCTCCCTCAACCTTCTGGCAACACTCTACCTAATGCAGCCCAGGAAGCCATTGGCTTCCTTTACTGCCAGGGCACATTGCTGGCTCATGGTCAACTTGTCCACTCCATCCCCAGGGCCTTTTCTGCAAGACACTGTCCAGCTGGTTGGCCCCCAGCCTGTGCTGGTGCCTGGCGTTATTCCTCCCCAGTTTACAGGATTTCACATTAATGTTGGCTGATTTGCATGAGGTTCCTGTCAGCCCATTTCTCCAGCCTTCTGAGGTCCCTCTGAAAAGGAGCAAACCCATCTGGTCTACTAACCACTCCTCGCAATTTTCTGTCATCTGTAGACATGTCAAGGGTGCTCTCTGTCCATTCATCCTGATCATTAATAAAGATACTATGATATATTGGCCCCGCTGTTGACCCCAAGGGTACTCTGCTAGTGATCGGCCTTCGGCTGGACTTTGTGCCGCTGAACACAGCCCTCTGAGCTTGCCCGTTCAGTCAAGTTTCAGTCCACCTCATTTATCTAGACCATATTGATCAGCTTGTATATGAGGATTTTATGGGAGACAGTATCAAAACCCTAGGAAAGTCAAGATAAACAGTATTGATTACTCTCACCTCATGCACTGAGCTAGTTATTGTGTCATGGGTGGCTGTCAGGTCACTTGGGAATGATTTCCCCTTTGTAAATCCATGCTGGCTATTCCTGGTCACCTTCTTATTATGTACTTACTATGTTTGGAAGCAATCTCTAGGACTACTTGTTCCATCACTTCCCCAGTATCGAGGTGAGGCTGACTGGCCTGTAGTTCCCCAGGTCCAGCGCTTGATAACAAACTCTTTTGTGGGAATGGAGCTCCCACAGCTCCCTTAGAATGAGAGAGTTGAGAGTCTCAGGGGTGTCTAAGTGCTCACCCTCAGAAGAGTTAGGTCATTAGTAACGAGGTAAGGATGGTATTGAGAGCTTTTCTGTGTTACGGAGTGGAGTCCTAAAGTGTTCACGCTTGCTTTTGCCTGCCACAGAATGCCGGTGCAGTATGTGCTTGGTGAGTGGGACTTTCAGGACCTGACTCTGAAGATGAGACCCCCAGTATTTATTCCTCGGCCTGAAACAGAGGTATGAATGTGGGGAACATCGCAGGGGCGGGCTTGAATCTGTGAATCACATCATACAATACGATACACTGCTATGAAGGCACCCTGTATATTGTAAAGTTGTAGTGATGAGGAGGTCAGATCACGTCTTTTAGAACAGAGCGGGATTCTAAGCTTGTGATCTGGAACTGATGCTGGTGAACTTTGCCTCCTGGCTCAGAGCAAGAGATGTTGCAAGCTAGCCTATCGCTTAACTGCACAGAGATCCGTTTCCATTGATGGAAGGACTTGGCTTTCTTTCCTTACTTCTGCTATAGTAATGACTCCTAGAGGTTCAAAACCTGTACTGCTATATCCCAGTGGCTTAGTACTTTGATACAAGGATAAGAATCTTGAAGTTGTCCGTAGGTTATTAGCAAAATCCTGCAGTAGGGGAAAGCTGCTACTGGAAAATGGTAATGGTCTCCAGAGAGCTTGTTTGTCCATGTGCAGACTAAAAGAGTGCAGGCTGGTAGGAAGTGGTACCTACCACCTGTCTGGTGGCTCCCCAGTAGTTTCTGGGCAAACACTGGAAACTGAATGGTAAGTTCAGACCTGGGCTGGAATGAAATATGAATGTCATTCATAAGAATGTAAAGGACAGCCATACATGATCATGTTAAAACTCCATTTTCCCCAGTGCTCCTGCTGCTAGAGAAAAGCCTGTGAACTACATGGTGACACTTTCCCTGACAGTAGCGTAGCTTTCAGCTCATGGACCATCCTAGCAAGGAATTCTTTCTGTTGACTAGTCCTCAGAAGGTTTTAGGTTTTGTGAGGGTTTTTGTTTGTTTGTTTTGAGTGGGTTCTTTTTTTAGTTGGGGGGGGGCGGTGGTGGTGGTGGTGGTTGTTTTTGTTTTTTCCTTCTGAGAATTTGTTTTCATTTTGAGCCTGTGTTAACTTTTGGAGATGAAGTGGTCTCCATAGCTTGTCCATTTAGGAGTTCTAGAAGCTTAAACCTGTTTCAGTCTGTTGTTTTTTCAATCATGTGACTGTTGTAATATGCTGGCAGCACTCTGCTCAGGTTTCTGTAAGTAGGGGCCCATGCTGTAAAAAGAATGAAAAGGCTCATTCCAATAGAGTGTTCCCTACTGAAAATGTCAGAAGAGATGCCAAGGACTGAGTGGGCTTTGGAAATGGGAAGACCACCTTTCCTTTTTCTGGGGAAGGGATAGTATTGGGAATGTATGAAGAAAGCAGCAGCTCACTAAAGAGAGGATGCAGTCTGCAGAATCCTTCATCTGACACAAAAGTTAAAAGGCAAAGACAGCCAGTGCTTCCGTTGTGCCCTTTGAGGAAGAGGGTGCTACTGAAATCCATGATGAGAGGGTTCCAGACAATTTAATAGAAATCAGCACAACTACTGCTTAGACATCCTCTCCTCTTGACCTGTAGAAGAGTATTCAGAACCAGAGTCTTGATTTGGTGTGGGACATCAGCAGTGTCTCATTGAGAACCTGCTGGGCACTAAGTCATAGTGATGTCACTTGTGTCCAGAGAAGGTGCGAGCTTTTTGTTGTGTCTGGGTTTGATCGCTCTGTGGTGATTAAGTTTGGAGGTAGGGCTCTAAGGAATAGTTTTGCCAGTTGGAGCCCAGTGATGGTTAGCTTTGTTATTGTCAACAGTACTTCTGCTCCACTTGATTCAAGAGAGTATTTCCAACCTCCAACTCCCCATTAATTCATGGATGCAATGTGAGCATTAACCGGGGAGAACTTGCATGTTCTGCAAGTCAAAACATCTGCTGGGAAGGCTTGATGTGATGCTGTGCTCTAGTTCTCTCCATGCAGTGCCAGGCTTCAGACAAAGGCCTATTGTGTGGAGTGGAAGCCAGGGTGCCTGAGAACATTTTTAATTGCACCCACATGAGTGATTTTGGTAAAAGCATCTCGATTGGCCCAAACTGAAATACAGTGCTGTGTAACATGCTGTGTTTGAAACCACTTAACATACCCTGGTGCAAAAATGTAACATAAACAGCTTAACCCAAACCTTGTCTCTCTGGGAAAACTTTGATGTGTCACAGTACTTCCTATGAAGGCACATTTTTAGCACATCTGTTATGGAAGGCCGGAAGTTTATGATGATAGCTCAGGAAAGGAGCTCCGTTGGCAACTGAGAGTTTTCTTGTGACATGATGCTGGGGAGGTTACTTGGACAGGAAGAGCATGGGGACAAGATCCAGCTATTTAGCAGCAACTGGCAGGATGCTGCTTTAGGCAGGTGCTGCTTCCAGAAGCTGTGTACTGTGTGTAACCTGTTGCACAAAGTGAGCTGCTGTCCAGGTGCTTTCCTTCTGCTAGGAAGCTTTGTGCTGTGTGTTTGGGTTGGAGTTTGTCTGCGTTTTGTTTCATCAGAGTAATTTTTCCAGACTTCACTGGACTTTAGAACTGCAGTGGAAATATCTCCTTTCAAAAATATTGACGTTAGTTGCATCCGTTGCGCTCTTTTTGTTTAGGATTTCTCTACAGCATTCTTAAAACCAACAGTACTGAAACTTTTCAGCAGATAATATCTATAAATAATCCTTGTTCTTCAGGAAGCAGTTCATTGTCAACATTGATATCCCAGGTTCAAGTTGCTTATCTGTGATGCACACACAAGCCACATGGCATGTCTTGTCCTTGGCTGAGTAGATGTGACTCCCTAAATTGACTTGTTAGTGCAGATACACAAGCAGCTGCAAATTTGGCTTCCTAATTAGAGTTATGTAGCTTCTGCAAATGCTCCTGCTTGTTGATTCAAAGTCTGAAAAGAAGAGGAGCCGTCTTTATGATGCATGTTTTATTCTGTGGTTACAACAGAAGGGTTATGACTCTTGCTCCCAGATGTGTTGGTAATGGCATGAAGGTAAACACAGTATGACGTAGACCACCAGCATTGTTTTGGTCTTGGGGACAGAGACACATGCAAAAAGAGAAGCTCAGTTGTCTGCTTAATTTTGCCCCATGTGAAATTGGTCCCTTTGTAGTCTATTTAGTTCTCTCTGGTAGCTGAGCCATCATCCATTTGCTCCCTCCAGGAATATTTTTTTCAGCACATGTGGCTTCATTCTGTTCTGTGGGAATCTGAGTGGGGAGGTAGTCAAGGTTAGGAAACTAACACGTCCTATTTAAGCTCCGAGAGCAGGATAACAAAGCTGATTGCATTCAGTCGTAACTTCTTAGCATGCAGGGTTGATAGATACTTCTGTGAGCACAGACATACTGCATTGGAGGAGAGGTTTTTTTAAGCAGTCCGCCATCTCACCGTCATCCATTTACCTGGCCCTCTGTGAGCAAAACTTTGGACTCGCTGCTGCAAGCGCTGAGTGGGTTTGCAAGGGCTCGTGGAACTCGGCATCCTGCCTGCTTTCCTTGTGTGACCGCCAGAGCCAGGCTTCTGCACTGGGGAGGTATTTGGGCCACAGTTTCGGGCTGTGCTCGGTCTCATGAATTGTCTTTGTTGTGCGATTATTATTGTAATGTCAAGAAATCCCTGTCTCAACATTGCTCAGTCACTGTGTTAATGGAGAAGAAAGTCCTTTTCCCAAAGCAAAGCCACCTAAAACTTGGGCAGCAGCCTTATGGATCAGAGGAAAAACAAGACAAAGAGGAGGAGAACTCAGCCAACCGTGGATATATAATTCCTTTTTAGTCGAGGTAGATACAGGCTAAAGGAAGCCTCACCATGACTTCATGAAGGAAAGGTTTGGTTCGGTCCAGGACTTGTCCGAAGGACCTAGTTTGGGGTATGCGGCTCGCCAGTCCTTTACCCCTAGAGGGCACTCCAGGCTTAGGCTCACAGAGATCCTGGTGGTCCTGTTTCCCATTGTTACAGGATTTCTGGTGTTTCTGATCCCCTCCTCTCTCAGATTCTGTGTTTTAAAGCAAATGAAGGCTTATTTGTTCAGTGGAAACAAAAATGGTCATATTTTATCCCTTGCAACTACTCTGTTGGTAGAGTCAGGTTCTTGGACATCGAGTTTTTGTTGCTGCTGGGAGGAAAGCTCCAGTGCTGCTTGGGAGGATTTGTCACAGTCCCACCATCCCCTCTGACCCTCAGACCACCCAGGAGTCTCCTGGTGACACCTCCTTGACCTGTTGTGATCTCAGCATGAACTCAGACCATATGTATTTTTTTTTTTTTCTGTCTTAGCTTTGTTGTGGTGCCTGTGTCATGAGAACAGTCCATTGTCCTGTAAGGGGGCGACACTGTAGGGTAAGGATGCGTGTTTAGCCTGGGAGACATCTTAAGGAAAGAAATTACAAGTCTGTGCCATGCTGAATGTTTTTTAGTAGTCCTGCAAGAAAGATTGTGGCTGCAATCTCCTGTGAGAGCAAGAAAAAAAAGACTTAGTGGGTCAGACTACATTGGTCTATCTAGTTCACTGTGCTGTGTCTGATCGGGGCTCATAGCAGATGGTGGGGGCAAAATTACAAGGGAAAAGATAGGTCTGGAAGGATCCTGCCTTCTTTTGACAGTCAGCAGTTAAGGACTGTTCTTAGCCAAAGCTGGATTTGGGGCTATCCTGCTTCATAATCACTAATGGATCTGTCCTCCATTAATTTTTTTAATCCTCTTTTGAGTCTATCTGTGTCTAGCCTCCATGACATCATCTGACAGTGAATCTTTCTAATTTTGTATTGTAAGTGGGAAAAGTATTTTCTTTGCTTCTGGTGCTGCCTGCTCATTTAACAGGAAAGCCCTTACTTCTTACTGCATAACACATAAACTATTCACGCTCTCTATAGCATTTGTGATTTTTAGTCCTGTTGCTGTCTGATCAATTCTTTTTCCACCTATGATTTTTAAGCTTTTGACTTGTTTCCCAAGACAGATTGTTTCTTTCCAATGATAACATGCTCAATACACCAAAATGGTTGCTGTTTACTTGCATCTGTCAGCTGAATGGCAGTCATTGTGCTGGAGTGTTCTGTAAAAGCACTTTAGTAAAAACTTTGCTCGAGAAACCTTTCATGAAGTTTAACCTTACTTCTAGCTAAACATGATCATTAACTTTTCAAGAAGGTCAAGCACACAGAGAAGGGAGGATTCTTGCTTCCTGACATGTACTATGCAAATACATAGATTGCGAGGTGGGGGCTTTCTCCAGTGCTTTATGTCAAAGCAGTGTATACGTTTTCTGTTTTAATCAGTGCTAAAAGGAAGCTTTTGATGCAGAATGGCCTTTCATTTCCCTAATTTCATTGCCTCAGGTGTTACTTTTTAGAAAGGTCAAAAGGTCACACTATCTAGCGAGTATGGCCATTGGTCAGGAGTGGGGAGATTGGCCTTTTTTTTAACGGTTTTGCCTTTGACCAGTGTTCTCTTCAAAGGAAGGCTCCTTCTGCTTTTTGTGTCACTGGCTTCCCAATTTGGGAAATAAAAAGGATAATGGAGCTCTGTTTTGTACATACCTTAAGGTCCTTTCTTGAAATACATATAGACTCCTATAAGGTATATGGAACATAAATGCAATAGAGCGTTATTTAATAGATCAAAAATTAACTGCAATCTGCCAAAATGTAGCTGTCAACGAATGTGCTGAAGTCGGAGCATTGCTGTTGTGGACTCGTGCAGATCAGATTTTTGCCCATATGATAGGCAATATTTTATCAGTATGTTGGAGGAGAACAGTATGTTCTGAAAGTGGGCTGGGGCACAAAGGCTGGGGAATGGGAATTATGAAGGGACCCTGTTGTTGCTGCAGAACAATTGAAATTGCCCTTTGAGCTAGGCACAAGTGTTTAACAGGATCATATATGCAGAGACAAATAATGCAGCCTGTGGCCAAGGGGCTTCTGCTGCCAGAAGAGCTTAAAGAAAGATTTGGGGCTCTTACAGGTATTGGCTGACCATGAGCACCCATTTTCAGTGGGCTGCCCAGCAGGCTAATGTGGTCATTGTGTGTATTAACAGGGCATTGCCAAGTACGAGTAGCAGGATTAAATAATCTGTGAAGTGTAGCAGTGGAATAGTTGCAAAAATACTATGTCCAGTTATGTTACTGACTAGTTGAGAAAGAAATGGAAAACTAGGTTTGGAGAAGAACCAGTAGATAGATTAACAGCTGGAAAAATCTGCCTTGTTGTGAAAGACTGTTTAGCTCATGAAAGACAAGTTCACGGGTTAATTACCTAGCACAGGGAGCAGAAATTTGATAACAAAGTCTCTTTTGTTTCATAGACAAAAATGTATAACAAGCACTATAAATACAGGCCAGAAGAAAAGGTGCACGTCTTTAACAGAGAGTGTAATTAATTACTGAAACAGCTTAGCAGGACTCTCTTGCTAGCCACTTTAAAATCAGGACAGGATGTTTTCCCAGGATAGGTTTCTTGTTCAGAAGGAAATGGAGGAAGAAACAGGATTGTTCCTGGCTAACTGGCCAAGCTGAACTATGGCAGTAGTTTATCCTGGCTTGCTATGCAAGAAAAAAAGGCTGTGCTAGTGCGGAGGATTACTTCAAAGTTGATGATTTCCAGGACAGACTCAAAAATGTAAATTTAAAGCTAAAATCTGTGCTGAAGGCAGGGAAAGCAACACCTGTTCTTTTAAGTCATGCACAAACCTGTTCCCCAGGTTAACTTTTATAGACTTCCCTAATATGTTCTCACAGATCTCCGTGTTGTTAATGCCTTTATTTTTTTGGCCCTAGAAGAAATCAATGAAGTCTTTAGCTTTTTAAACTCCCTTTTCTGTTTGAAAGAGGATCTCTATTTCTCTAAGTTTCAGCTGAGTAGCTTAGCTCATCAGCAGTTAAAGCAGGATTTAGGACTAGAACTGGAGAAAAACAAACTATAGAATGGCTGTAACAGGAGGGATGGGACTCAAGGGGATTCCCACATGAACAGGGGAAAAAAAATCCATTTCTTACCCGCCAGCTTCTTTCAGACATCCAAGTAATGGGAATTTTGGAGTTAGGGATTAGTGAGCTGGACCAGTGCATCTGTCTAGATGCTGTATATGGCAATGGTCAATACCAGTATCTGCAGAGAAAGAAAATGCCTTGCTTCTAGAGAGATGTGCCTAGACAATGGTTTGGGCAGAGATCCGAGGTACAACCATTTTACAGTGACTTTGATCCACTCTTCTTGCCCCTCTGGGGCATGGCTAAGTTTAGATGTGACAAGTGTGGTTATTTCTCGTGAGCACTAGCACATATGGGTTGCAAAAGTTGTTCCCTTTTGGTAAAGTCATTTCTGGGTGCTGTCATAGCCTCTCCTCCAGCAGATGAAACAACACTTGGCATGTGCCCTGACACATGCGGAGCTGCTTCTGTTGTGTGACAGAAAAGCCAAACCCCTTCCTCTGTATCAGGGGTGCCTTTACCTGTTTGACTGTTGTTGCTTCTGCCAAAAGCCACCTTTTCTTTCAGGATCAGTGGCTCCTTCTGGAGTTACTCAGGTGTTTTGCTTTCTATATGAGTATAGGGGGAGTTTCCTGAGCTTTGTGCAACATTTTCTCTTTCCTACTGCGGTGCCAGGCCGGAGAGCCCAGGACTAAGCACTGGGCTGGCTTGGTGGCTTGGTTTTGGAAGGAGGGTACGTGGCAGTGATCTTCTAGGGCCATGGCCATGGCGTTAGGTTTCCAGCTTGGCTTCCTGGTGTTTTGTCATGTGCTGATTGGCAGCCAAGTGGACAAACAGGAGGGGAGGGGTGATTTGGTTAATATCAGATCAGGCTCTATGGAAAGTCCTGGATTCTGAGAACAGAAGTTTCTGGAAAGCACACAAATAAGTAAAACATTCCCAGGAAGTGTGCGAGAGCAGAGAGAAGGTTACCCAGGTTTTCATGTGTCTTTTGCTTTCCTTGTCCTGTTTGCTAACCTGGGAAGTTAGAGCCTTTTGCCACCCTGGCTCATACCTCTGGAACCTTGTCTTCCCCACTTTCCCCAGAGCATGCGGGGCACGAAAAAAGGGTGCTTCTAGGGAACACAGTGTGAATTTGTGACCTCCACCCTTGCCTTTCCCATTCCTCCCCTCCTCTTGTTTTTCTTAGCCTTGTACTATTAATCACAGAAACATCAGACGGGTCATTCGCTGTTTTTGGACTGTAGCACATGATTGCCTCAACTCTGGATTTCCGCACAGCTCTGTAGCCACCGTTGAGCAGCGAGAATCTCTGCTGTTTCCTCCTGCCTGTCTTGGTGCTGAAAGCTGCCTGACCTTGCGCTGTCTGCTGGTTGGAGCTGTGCAGCTGTGGAGCTTGTGGTTTGGGTGCTGGCAGACGCTGTCCTCATGCTTTCATTGTGCAGCTGTGGTTCCAAGAAATACAGTGAACTAGAGACCTGGCCGCAGGGAGGGGGAGGTAATACCAAGAACCTGTCAGAACATGAGTGTGTGCTGGGCCGGGGGGGTTGGGGAACGGGACTTGTGGGTGGAAGGGTGAGGCAGAGGCTCATGGGAAGCTGGAGGTGTTCGCCAGTCTTTGCATTTGTTTCACTCAACAGAGAAGATGGGGCGGGGAGGGAACCCAACAAATAAATGACAGTATGAACTTAGGGCAAATCTGGCACTGAAGCAAGACTTCCTGGAATGGCAAGGTGAGAGCAGGCTGTGAGTGGCTTGGCTAAGAGACAAAAGCTTGGGAACCTCTGAGTGCTGGAAATTAAGTAGCATGGGAAGCAAATATTTGTGTCCCCTGTATATGGAATGGCAGGTAATTGGTCTCTTCTAGTCCTTACAAACTCTTCCTTAGCTAGTCAGGACCAGATATCCTTCTCCCTCCCAAGGATGTCCTGCATTTTTCCATGTAGATTTTTAAATTCACTTCTGGCAAAGACACAGAGGGTCTAGATACCTTCTCCCCACTCCATTTTGTGCTAGGCAACAGAATGCAGGTCCTTGAAAACCCATCATTTGATGCCTGCATCACCCCCAGCCCAATGCAATGTAAAAACCCTTCCAGATACTTTGCTTTGCACCTAGCTTACTACTGTCAGGAATGCACAGGTTTCAGAGGTGGCTGGTGCTCTTGGCATCCTCTTGAATATTTATTTGCAGAAAATACTGTAAAATGGGGGAGAAGGAGAAGTTCATTGATTATCTCTGCAACAGGCAGAGAGATTAGGATTTAGTCACGCTAGTAACCCTGCAGACCTGTAAGCTGGCCTCGTTCCTAAGCCTATCCTGTTGCCCTAACTGTTGCGCTGTCAGCCTGTAACAGGTGACAAAAAGCCCCTGGAGCACACTGGCATTGCTGGTGTGCCCTGGAAAGGCATGTGGCAATCCTGCAAGCTGTGGGGGAGAGGACAGTTTTAGCCATACGTAAGATTTGCTCCAAGGGACAGCAGTGGCTCTGAGCTCACCTTTCCACGTGACTTCTAGCCTTCCTCTTGGCTGCTTGAACATCAACGTACACCGATCTATTGAATGAAATGTGCAATCTGCCCCTGCATGCAAATGTCAGCAGCTCCGAGTTGTGGGGGCTGCCCGAGCCATGTCCAGGACCCTCCTTCCCTTCCACCTTGATGCTATTGCTAGCAAAAGCAAAGAGGATTTTGGTTTCTCTCTGGTTTTGTCTGTTTGCCATTTAATCTCTCCACTCCTTCCAAAACCGGGTTTTGCTGGGGGAAGGAGCTTCCTGCACAGACTAGGAGAGAAAAGGTCTTAAAAATGTTCCATTTCCCCACTCTGACACAAATATCACACTTAGATGCACGGATGTGTATGCCAGGCTCCAGGATAAAAGTAGTTCTGCCAGTACCGGTAGCACTGGTTAGCAGGATTTTTAGTGTAGGCTGTTTTGTTACTGACAATGATGCATGCTGTAAGCGATAATTAAAATTTTAGTAACTCCACAGTTGAGCATTCATCCTATCCAGTGGCTAGCATACTGTGGGCAAATACAGAACTGGGTCACATTTCTAAGTACTTTTTTTTTAATTTATGATTTTACTTGCTCCTTAATACGGCACTTTGGATTTTTTTTTTTATTTACAGTTTTTATCTACAACAGTAAAAACAAACAATTCAAGAGCAGCCAAGCTGGGAATCTGGTTCTGATCTTTGTGAGTTCTGCTTTTCTACAGGAGGTCAGTTGCCCTCACACAGCTGTAGACCCGCCTGTACCAAACTGGAGTTTAGGGGAACCTGTTTCCACAATCTAAAGGTGCAGATGAGACTTCTGGAGCACTGGGTTCAACGCTCTGCTCTGCCATAGTCTTCCTTTGTGAGTTTGGGATAGTCACTGTTTTACAGTTGCTTATCTGGAAAATGGGAGTTGTGAGGATAAATGAGTTAAAGGTACTGAAGTGCTCAGCATGTTGCAGGGACAAGGCACCTGAGCAAGCTAACTCATTTTCCTGTTTTTGGAGACTATAAAGACACACTGATTGTCAAGTCTTTGTTTTATCCAAAATAGCATTTTTCTGTAGTGAGGGATGTTTGTCTCTATGATGCCATTTCAGTTTAGAGTGCCAGATTGTGGAGAATTTACCTAATATATTCCAAAGGTTAATTACCTAGGCTGCCAAAGTGTTTCTCTTCTTTCCCAGTGGAGTTTTTGTAATTTCATCTCTCAACCTTTAGAGCTGGTGATCAAAGTGATGGTTAAGATGGCTTTTAGCAATGATGGCATTATATTAGCAGGTGTTCATGCTTGGAATCTGTTCAGTCTGAGAAGATGTGGGGTATCCTACACATAAAAGACCACAGCCTTTGGCCATCTGTTGTCCCAGTTTCTCCGTATCCAGGACCAGCATCTCTTTTTAGTACCTCTACCTCTTTGTTGCTCTTCCCCAGCTGTGGCTCTAGTCAGATCCCAGTACAGAGGTAGGAAATATCTGTCTTGCAGGGTATTTTGTAGTCTTTATATCAGCGCTGTAATGCGTGGCCAGAAATACTTCATCTCCCAAGATGAGATTTGAAAGTGGTTCTGGTATGTTCTGCAAAGTGCTGTAATTTATCAAATTCCAGTGGTGACATCTTGGAGATGATGGTGTGCTTGGAGAAGCATAGATTTTGGCTGGATTGCTTGCTAAAAGATGAAAAATACTGAGAAGAATCTGAAGAATACTGTTTCAAAGTTTGGATAATTTAATCATTCATGATATCTGAAAAGGAAACCTAGTGGCAAAGGCAGTGCGCTAACTGGACATACTCTATATCGTCATTGCTGGATTTTCCTGATTCTATTGCAGATGCTGGGGAAACGTGGCTTTCATGTGAAAACTGTAGGTGAAGAAAAGGGCCACGGTATCACAGCCAGTTAATGCAGAATTACAAAATGTCTTATTCCAGTGCATTCTGTTTTGCCTTTATTTCTTGCTTTTAATACATACATAATTGCAAATTTAATTCAACATCGAATAATCTGTACTAGTAATTTTTTTGCTAATTTTCCAGTTAGAATACACCTTCTGTTTTGCTTGCCAATCAAATTTATTTCATAAAAGAATTTATTTTCATAGTTATTGAACTTTCTGATTATAGTGAGATACTAACATCTGGAAAAGGATGTGGTTTCTTTAGGTTGTCACATTGGTTTTAGTATCTTTTAATTTTGAGCTATTATGATAAGCATGTATATTATGAGAGAACTAGCCTTTACCTCAGTGAGAAATATACGAAATAACCAAGACAAGGCAAGGGAGTCAGGAAGTAGGATACTAAGCCTAAGTACTAGCAACTTCCTTTTTTTTTAATATACATGTGGTAAAAGCTGAAATCAGTCATATTTAAATAGGAGCTTTGGCAAGCACTCTAAAAATACTTTCACGGTGGAATGTGTAAAGTAGAAGTTCCATTTAAAAACTCCACGCTTGAAATTACTGATGATAAACCTTAAGGAAGTTAATAAATGGTGACAGTAATTCTACTGTATAGAAGTTACATTTGTAATCAGTAACTTGTGCTACTCTGATCAGCCCTGGAGACAGATGGTTCTTCTGAGTTACTGTAGAGATTTCCTGGAAATATTTGTAAGTGACCAGAAATGGCTGATATTTAAAAGAGTGATTTAATGGCTGAGCAGAATTTTTTGAGTGGCTCTTCTTTTGTGGTCTTGGAATCATCAACATCTGCGTCCCCAAACCAGCTGTGGTTACAATCTCTGGCTGTCTCCATTGCAGAAGTGTTTTCAGAGTGATTCATCTGGAGCCATCAGCTGAAAGGCAAAAACCGTTTTTGCACGAAAGTGGGTACATAAGGTGTTTATTTCTCCCAGTTGTTATCTGAGTGCTGGTAGTCCTCTAATGGTTTCTCACAGTCCTGTTGGGAGCCTGTAAGAATGTTTTCCTCCATAATTGTCTAGGAGAGGAATCCCAGAGCAGCAACACGGAATATGTGATTTTGGAGGCCGTTAGCAAAACTCCTTTATGAGTGCGGTGCCAGTAACGCCAAGGTAACCAGGGCAGGGCATTGCAGTGTGGCTCCTCATACCTGGCTGAGGCTAGCTTAGGTATCAGTCACCAAACTTCACTTTGCAGTGAAGACACATCTCTGAGAGAAGCCTCTCAGAACAGTGCCCTCCAGCCTGTGGGCTGCTTCTCGTTCCCGCTTGGGCTTTTGGGAGTGAGCACAGCAGAGCTCATCGCCGGGAAGCAGTGAAAGCTGTGGAAGGCAGCGGGTACAGCCTGGAGAAGCACGAAGGCTGTTGTCATTGAGTCTCTGGTGAGTAAAGGCACGGGCATCTCTGGCTCTTTCCAGCTCAACAACTGGAGAAGATTTGAGAGAAAACAATGAAAACAGACAAAGGTGCTTGTTGCTAAAAAGCCCCTGAAGGCCCCAAAAGGCTGTGGCTCTGGAAAGGAGCCTAAAGAAAGTTGAGGAGCCAGTGGCTCCCAGAAGGCTGTTGTTAGCAGAGCCAGGCTACTGGAAAAGCAGCAAAGCTTAACACAACTGAGTTGAAAATGGCAAAGGCTCAGAAAAGCAGATCTGAAGAAGTAGTAACGTTACTAGAAGAAACACAGAGTGTTTACACCTTCAAATGAACCACATCTATTTATTTATGCTTTCAGGCTCTTTCAGACAGGCAAAGGGTTCTATTAAAATGGAGTGGTTTGAAGCTGCCTGGCTTTGCAAGGCCCAGACAATGTTGAAATATGCCTGGTTTTCCATCCGAGACTGTGAAGTAGTGCAAGCTTCATTTCTGTTCTCTAAGCCGTGGGTGTGTGCTTGCATGCAGGGGCACAGTACTTTAATATGTTTAAAAGCAGTTCACGTCTCATGGGAAACCTCAGAAAATGCAGTTTGACAAAACAGCCAGTGTCTCAGGTGCTCTGCTGCTGGGGATGTTTCATTGATGCTTATCTACCCTAACACTTTATTTTTATACCTGTCTGCATCCTCCCTCCCTACGTAGTGCAGATGCAAATCGACGTAGCGTGAAGGATGACCAGTGGCAACAAATATCTTCATAAAAACTACAGCTTTGCACAAGGCATCTATTACACTGCACCCCAGTTAGGGCGATACAGCCAAGGAAGGGCTTATGCCCTTATGTAGAAGCCTTCCCAGTTTAGGCTCCTGAAAAAAGCCGTTGCCTTACTAAAGAGAAGCTGACCTGCCTGCCAGTATGTGTTTCTTTTAAATATTCCTGCTTATGCCAGGAACATGCAAGCTTCCTTGTAAAAATGGAAGGCTGGTAATTTTCCTGGTAATGTCTTTACTTTTTACCTGTTGGCAAAATCAGGCCAATTATTCTTCGTAAATTTTGTTAAATTTCTGGATTTACAGGAGAGATCCAAGAGCAGACCTCTCAAGTGAACTAACCTAGCCATTGTGGGAGCGCCTTGGGCAGCAAGGCCTTGTTTCTGTACTGTTGTGCCATGAAAGCACAAGGATTGCAGGGAGTTCTGAGCACCTGGTGAAGCTGCTGATGCACTCAAAGTGTTTATAAGGTTTCTGTCTTATGGTTTTCTCCAGTGAATAGCAAGGGAAGTTTATGCTGCAGTCTGAGGGAGGCACGTGTGTGCTTTCTTTGTAGCTAGTCACTCATTCTCACAAACCTTAGAACTGTATATCTTTGAGACCTCTTCTGCTGTGTTGGATTTTATATGAAATTGCAAAGGGATTTTAAAAAGGGGAGAGTGGTGGGAGGGAGGAGGCAGTGATGGCAGAGGTGCATATGGATTCAGGAGCATGCATGAAAATCTTTTCCATGTGACTATATACCAACAAAATGTAGTAGGAGTCCACAATCTGAGATCCATGCAGAGAGCTGCTCATTTGGATCATTTAGTAATTCATTGCCTTTGCTTTTCATCTGCAGGTTGTGTTATTGGTTTAGATGCTGTTAGGAACTGTACCTCTGCCTCCAGATTACATACCATACTGAGACAATGTAGAAATCTTAAATTTTGAAGCTTACAAATTCTGAAAACTGGAGTTTTGGGGTAAATAAAATGGTGTTGCAAAAGATAATGTGCTCCAGCTGTTTGGTTATTGTTTTTCCCAACAGTGCTAGAAGATTTCAGAGAATCTGTGGGAAATTGTATCCTGAGGATTTGGTTACTAATCAAAGCACCCTGTCGGGGAGATGGAGCTGAAGTGACTTCTGGCATGTCGGTTCCATTGCTGCCATCTGTGTTTTTTAAAAATTAGCAACAAAATACATTTCATTGGGCTACAGAGTCAAGAAATTTAAACTCCAGTCCTCAGACCACAAAGATGTGAGTCAAAAGAACTCCCTTAGAAATTTTTGTTTATTTGTTTTGTTAGGATCTCATCTCTTTAATTGTGGAGGAGGAATCTCAGACATGTGAGAAGAATTCAGGCCTTTGCTTCGCAGTTCCTGTCCCTCATCCTGTGATCCTGGAGATCGGCTGTGGCTCTGGAGCAATTGCTCTGAGTCTGTTGTGCAAACTGCCACAGGTGAGCTTTTTTCAGTGCTCATGGTACAATAGATGCCTGTGCTGCAGGGCAATCCCAGTCTGCTAGTCTTCGTTGAGACTTCACAGGCAAACTTCTTTGCTTTGATGGGACTTCAGCAGCTAAGGTTTCTGACAGTCAGGCACTGGAAGTTCATGCTAGGTAGAAGAGGGATATTTAGGAATTGCTCTCCCCAGCTGCCTGCAGGAGTAGTGGAGACATAGTCAGAATGAAAGAAGCAAATGTGCTCATTCGGCTGTCACAGCTCACTATTAGTCACCTTAGCTTGAAGCACTGGTGGGCGTTGATTTAAGCTAATATCCTGGGCTGTGGACAAGAGGGACTGAGGCATGGACACACACACTTTTAGTTGAATTTATGGAGCAGTCATCTCTAAAAGTCACCTTGCTGTGAATCAAAAGATCTTGTCTCTAGGAGACTGAAGACTCAATGAATACAGGGAAGGGATTACCACAGAAGTGTCAGTACTTGGAATCAATATGACAAGTGTGTGTCACACTGCCACAGCTGCCAAACCACTTTTTTGAAGTCTTTTGTTCCCTAATGACAACCCACACCTTTCGAACAGGGTGAAAAGAGCCAGAAGGGGACTGAGATCTGGGTGACCAAAGCCCTTCTTGCCCCTGATTATTGTGACACATAACATTATGGAGATACTGCTGGTAAAGAGGGAGAGAAATGAATCCAAGATCTAATCGCATGTGGTTAAAGGAAAACTATTCCCCTTTCCTCAGAAGTGCAGACCAGCCCGTTTCCTCTTGTGAACAAGAATTTTTGTGGCCAGCCCCTCCTCTTGTAGAAGTATAAGACTTGGTGTGTAAGGATTTGAGGTTGATGCCTGTGTTCCTCCACCCAGTGACCTGATAAGGTTAATACTTGAGCTTCATGACTTCAAAGTATAATTACTCTGATTTCCTGAGCTGTACTTCATGTTCTTTTCCTTGCCTGTTAAGTCAAAGAACTGTGTCAGTCTGTCCCTGTAACGGACAACAGTCCCTACCTAGCTGGCTAACACAAGCTGCTGTGCCCAGAGAAATAAGGAGCCTTGACTGATTAGAGTTAGTGGTAGCCACACTGACAGCTAAGTGGAGTTTAAAGTCCATGGTAATCTCTTTAGTGTTTGAGGCAGAATTTGGCACTAGGTTACTGAGAAAACAACAGCAACTTTTCACTTACAGACTCAGCTGTGTCCTTCAACTTAAGGGTCAGCTTTATGTGTATGGGTGCTAGTCTCAGGCTGTGAAATTAATCCCCCTAGGAATGATGGCTAATCGCGCCATCATCTCCGAATGCAAAGTAGTTTCTTTAAATCATGCTTTCTCTATGTAAATACTTACCAACATCTGTGTTTAAAAAACATTAAGCAAAGCAAAAACAAGTCAAGCCTTTGCCTGCACTTTTCCCAAGGAGGAGTGGAAGGTCAAACAAATCTCTAACTGTGTAGTACTATCTGTTGGTGTTATGCTGGAGGACTCTCAAATACTTGACACACAGTCAAATACATGCAGTCAATACACACAGTGAACATGCTGTAAGGACTGCAGTGGAGTAACTAGGCGAAAGGTGTCTACGTAACAGATGGAAAATGCCAGAACCTCTGTCCAAGTGGTTGTGTTAATGCTGGGAGGGATTCTGTCCGCAATAGAGAGGAGAAGCCTATGACATGATCTTCCTTTTACCTGTGTCTACCCCAGACTACCCAGTGTGTAGAGTCTTGCACTGCTAGGAGCTGTGAACGTATCAGGTGATGTGAGTCTGTGCAACTTCGTTGTTGTCAGCTGAGTTGGTTTGGCCAGAAGCCTGTCTATTTTGGTAGGCTGCTGGCAGTGTTGCAGAGTGCCTTCTGTCATGTTAGTGGCCTTACTGGAAGTGACTCCTGATCCCATCAGTGCTCTGAGATGCGTTCTTCATGAACTGTTCCTTTTAGGAGCTGAGAGTGAACAGTCAATTGTCAGTTTTCATCTTGCATGTCCTTTTTGGCAGAGCGTATCTGCTCAGGAGCCTTGATGTTTTAATACTTGTTTGGTGGTTGTTTTTTTTCTGTCCCAGAGCCGGGTGATAGCCGTGGATAAAAAGGAGGCTGCTGTGGATCTCACCAGGGAGAATGCACATAGGTACAAGCCCTCATATTACTCATTTGTTGTAAATTGTTTGAGAAAGAAAAGAGTCCTCAACATTTGGACATGTGGTGCATGTTTATCACCACTGCAAACCAGAGAATGTTTAGATGGTTAAGCTCCTAAAGCGCGTAAAAATTCAGAAAAAAAAGTGCTTGTATTTACCAGAGTATTTTTTTCTTTGACTTGTGAATGTGCTTTGCAAAGACAGCAGCCTAAATAAAGCAATAGTACTTACATGCTGTCTGTCTTCCAAGGATTTTCAAAATGTAACTACTCTTATCCCTTTCTGTGAACTTGGGAAACTCAAGGCAGCAGGCAGTAAGAATGTATATGTCACTGAGGAGGTTAAGGTCAAGTATAGTCTAAGCCTTTCTCTCTCTGGCTCCCTATATCATTATTGCCGTGCTTGTTTCTGTCATTGCTCCTCTAGATAGAAGCTTGCACACTCAAGTAGCCCTTTAACTCTGATGTGCTAGTGTGATATCCCTCAGCATCCTCCTTGCAGTCTTGGGTTTGGTCAGAATGGTGCTGCTGGGTCCTGTGCTGTTCGGACAACACCTGTGCTGTGGCTGGATGTTCAGAGCTGCTGAATCAAACATCTTGTGCCTGCAGTCAGGAGAGATCTGTATCAGGTTGACCTTGTTCTTCCTAGTGGCTCTGCTACCTCAGCTGGCTCTCCTTAACTTGGGTTATTCTGGACTGTCACTAAGACAGTGAGCCCCAGAGCTAGAACCTCAGTAGGCTTTTGAGTCCAGGATCCCAGTCTCTGTAATTGTAAAAGGTACAGAGCTCTAGAATGTGTTCATATCCTTGGTAACTGCTGGGCCCTAGGCATTAATTAGAGCAGTCTCAGAAAGGATTCCTATTGCTACCTCTTATGGAGGCTAGTACAGCTGTGAGTCTTTAAGTCGTGCTCACTAACCGATGGATCTGTCCACAGGGCCCACGTACCCTTTTTTCCCAAGCTGCTGCCAGCGTTGGGGCTACAGAGACAGGTTACTTCTGTTTCTGGCTGCACTGAACTGCATCTCTTCACTTCCTGCAACCTGGTCCCAGCTCTTTTGTGAGTCTGAAGTGATGTGTAGGAACAAGCCCTTCCCAAACTTGCACCTCACTGTTAGCCTTTTGCCTCCTAGTCCAGTTACAGAGAAAGGGGAGCAGAGATTTTCTTCTGATGTGTCAGTGTCAAACCAAGTTCTGTTGCAATTTTTCATAGATGTAATAAAAGCTGGCCAGATCTTTGCCTCCTTGGTAGATTATTGCTCTGGCATCTGGGAAAAATCGTCTTGCTTATTAACGTTGCTTGTTGGCTCAAGAGCAGATAAGGCAGTGTAAATGCTGTGCCAGAGAACTTTTTATTTCTCCATGGATATTTTCATTGCGTCCTTGTGATCTTGTCCATGGCATGGTGCCCTGTAGCTCTTGGGAGAGAAGCCAGTAGGATAAGCTGTGTTACTGCTTGACTGAAGCCAGCTTGGTTCCTGCCTTCTTTTCAGAGCTCCCTTATCACAGCTGTGTTCTCTAGATGCTTAGGTGAGTCTTGCTGTCACTAAATCAATCCCCGTGCCAGAAAGCCCATCTGGGCATGCTGCAGACAGATGCAGGAATCCCTCCCTTTCTTGATGCCTGTGTATGCTGACAGGGCAGTACCGCAGGCCCTCAGCAAAAGCAAGTGGGGCTGGGGTATAAGGCCTTTGCCACAGCATGCTCTGTGAACCCCGTTGGGTAACCCTGAGGTGTTACGCTGAAGAACTGGGAGGAAAACTCTGCCACTGTGGTGGGAGGAGAGAACATGGTGGGAAGAGCTGGACAGTTTTGTTTTCTCTAGACATTGACTGCACTGAGAACAGGAGTTGGGGGACAGTGCAGATTTACCACAGGTAAAGGAGAGGTGTTTGTGTCTTCTAGTGTGAGCACCCTGGGGATGTCTGACTGCAAATGAAATGCACTGACCATAACATGTGTTTCCCAATTAATGTGTGCAGAGATGTCAGGGGCAAGAAAGATCATGAGTTAGAAACTAGTACCTGAGAGATCCTAGTGTATATTTTAAACATGTTACACTGTACAGTCTGTACATGTGCTGTCTGGCACAGGGGTTCTGCTGCATGGCATGTGCTGGCCTCCCAGTAGTGTGCAGTAACACCTCATCACCTTAACACTGGCATGTGAGATGGCATCCAAAGATGCCTTGAAAATACGCTCAGGTGGCAGAACGCTGTTAAGATCTAGATTATCAAGGAAGCTGGAGAAAGAATTTGGCAAACGTGAGCATGTTGTCTCCGCTTAGAATAGCAGGTTTACATATTTAAAGCATGTGATTTTGTTGTGGGGTTTTTTGGTTTTGGGTTTTGTTTTTTTTCAGGGGTGGGGAAATACTGCTGTATGTATGGCAAGGAGTGATACACAAAGGTTTTGAGCGCACAGGAGCCGCACCGTGGAATCACCATGGGGGCACGGTGTGCTCTTTGCTTTGAATTTTGTTCCTCGGGCAAAGAGCAGATCCTAAATGTCCCTTGCGGCTTGAGAGGAATCCAGCTGCGGTCAGTGGGGTAGGATATATGTGTATCAGATAAGAGATGTGATATTTAATGAACTTTTTATAGAATGTGCTGTTCATGAATCCACACAAACATGCCTCTTCTTCTTTCTGTTCTTACATCTGGAATTTTACAGGCTGCAACTCCAGGAGAGGATCCACGTCCTCCACCATGATGTTTCATACAGTAACTCTTTTCACTGTTATAATCCCCTTTGTCTTTCTCTCTTTTTACTTTGGGGGGGGGGCAGGCATGAGTGACAGGCAAGGGACTGTGTTGGGATGCAGGTGTCAGAAGGGTGTTGAAGTTAATAGAGAAAAAGGTCAGTAAGTGAGCCAGTGAAGCTTTTCCCTTCAGACATTTCCAGGCCAGATGATCAGCTGAGAGAGCTGAGAGAAGTCCCTGCCTACATCAGAAGGTGAATTGCTCCTGGTTTTAGGTGTCCAAAGGTAGTCCAGAAGCTCTCTAGTGTTCCTGGGGAGAGGCAAATATATACAGAGTGGAATTCACTCCATGCTGACATGGATGCTTTAGATAAACATGTGTGTGCCTGTCTCTCCATTCATGTTAGAGGGAGCCCAGATATTTAGCTTAGATTAAATGCCTAGCCTTATTCATCTGAAATTAGGTGAGCTGAACCAGGGAAGGATACCTGTTGTCTTCCCCAGACCCAGCTGAAACCAGTTAAAACTGCCATTTAGTGAGGCTTATCCAGTTAGGTAGATATGTGCTCAGCTATTCCTTAGCCAGGAGCTCCTCTGACATTGTAGATTCACTAGCGCACCTTTCTGACACTATTGGTTTTGACCCTGTGCCACCTCTTAGAGGTATGTCTGCACAGTCTTTGTCTGCAAATCTGAGTGTGTGCTGCCCATACTCCAAACAGCAGTAAGCCAGCCAGCGCCAGTCCAAAAACGATGTACCTGTGTTGGCATTGCACATGCATGGGTAAGCACTGTGCTAAGAGGCTGACATGAGGACAGTGCCACACTCACATGACGTGACTGCAGACAGTTGCATGAGCATAGCAAGCTGAACCTTGTCTGCAGAAGAGCAAACCATGTGATGGTTGGTACTGCTGAGAGGCTGTGGCTCTTTTGCTCGTTAGAGGTCCTTCTGCAGCTCTGATAAGAGGAAAGATGTGCATCCTGACTGCTAGTCTAACATCCCGCTTAGGTCTTTGTGGGGGCTCTCAAGTTCCAGTTGTTGCTTTAGATCCTGATGGGCATGGAGTTCCAGAGCGTCAAGGTCCTTTGCTTTGTAACATGTTCTGCTAAGTGGGGCTGTTGATAGGAAGAAATGATACGTTGCCTGTGCTTAGCTTTGTATCACTCTTGCATTCAAGGTTGGAGAGTGAGCAGGCCAGGCTATCCCAAAACAAAACAGGATAAAATTTTATTAGAGAAAAGCAGAGCCAACACACATGGGCATGTGTCTGGAGACACAGTTTCCTGGGTAGGATTTTGACATTGAGCTTAGAAGACTGCTATGGTTGAGAGCTGGTTGTGATTCTTTTTCTTTTCTAGGTTCTGCCAAGCAGCTGCAACTCTGGGGCCCCATAGACTTCATAGTCAGTAACCCTCCATATGTCTTCCATGAAGACATGGCTTCCTTGGACGCGGAAATCCTCCGGTAATCAGACAAATAGATTTTTCTTCTCCTGTTCCTTGAAGCAAGGTTTTCTGTCTGTTTCCTTATACTACACACAGTTGCACACAAAACATGCAAATGTAGTATATGCGTACATAGTGTAGGTGTGTTTAGATGGTATATAATAATACAGTGTTACTTCCATACTGCTTACAGATCTGAAACAAAGTATTTTAAATATTTATAAAAACAGAAAAAGCACATACTTTGAAACTAACAGGTTCCCAGTTTAAAACTGTTTTCAGAACATTTTTCCTGTTGAATCTTTTTTTTTTTTTCAATAATTAGTGTGAGTTTAGGAAAGAAAGTGAAAGTAATCTGAGCAGCTTTTTGTGGTGGGAAAAAAAATTGGATGGAAATGCTGTGACCCATTCTCATCCCAATACTTGTCTTGAGCGCTTGCTCACAAACATGAGTAAGCTCTTTTGGGATGTGGAACTACTTTGTGTGTGCTGGTTCTTCCTCAGAACTGATTGTCGTGCATGTCAGGACAAAGTCCTGCACCCACCTCTCTACAAGATGTGCACCAGAGCAGATTCTCAAAGCTGAGCTTTCTACATCCTAATTCACTCTGCTAGATCAGAAGGCAGTCCAACCTGGTCATTGGCATGGCTGAAATAAAGCAAGTGATCCCTTGCTGTACAACCCACTCTCTCCCTGTCCAACTAGCACAGAGAGCACAGATCCACGTGTTGGAACTGTGTGACCCTGCCTGCAGTTGCCTCGTAATTTTCAGAAGAGTTCAGGGGATGTTTTCTGCTTGTGCTCAACATGGAGTTTCTCAGCCTTCCAGTAGCTGCCTTCTTACTCCCTGTATTTTGCGTAAAAGCTATGAGTGCTGTCACCTGCTATAGGAGGACTGCAGTTCAGGTGTGTTAGGTGCACCTTTCTCCGTGATGTGTGGGGCAATGCATCCCCAGGGACATGGCTCATGCCATGTGAATTGCTGTTAATATCTTCTTAATCCTGCACTCCAGCTATGAGGACCTTGGTGCACTGGATGGGGGAGATGATGGGATGAGAGTCATCAAAGCAATTTTATCTCTGGCTCCTTCTCTTCTGAAGGATTCTGGGTAAGCACTGTTCTCTGAATTTCATGTCTTTTGTCCATTCACTTCTATAACGTCTGTTTTATTTTCATACAGGAAGATACAGAGGGAAAATAGTTGCAAAAATGTCTCCCCCCCATCTAATAATAGCTGTTCAAAAGATGTCATGTGTATAGGCAAAATTAGGTTGAAATTGGTTAATAAAGGGATATGAGCCTTTCTTGACCAGTGGTGGTGTTTCATAGTCATTAGTGAAGTGAAAATCTTTAAAGGTCAAAGCAGCAACAAAAAGAACATGAAAGAGAGCAGCAGAGAGAGTGCAGGGGGAAAAAAAAGGAAGCTTTCTAAGCAGGATAACTGATTGAAGGAGAAGCAATATAGAACTCTGAGAATGTATGTAGATCTCTACTTCCTTTCCACCCTTTAATTAGGGGAAACTTGTTTATTGTGCCAGGATACAATGCTGAATATCCCAGGAGAAAGAGGATCAGCCAGGGATAGTTTCTTAAGTGTTAAATTTCTCCATGGTTAATACTCAAGACTGGTGGTTCCTATTCTGTGTCATGTGGGAACCATTTTGTGCTTAAAGATCAACATGCTGATACCCAAAAGTTTGTTGTGCCAGGGCATTCGTATATCCTGTTGAAAATTCCTGGTATTTTACCAGCATAAGGGCGGTCGTTGAAAATCTGCTGTTTTGAGAAGAGGAACAGGGATATTGAGAGGCATACTGCATGCAGAAGAATGAATTCCTTGTGCTTTGCGTGACCACAAGACCAGAAGATGCTCCTCAGAACCTCCCAGCAACGGAATTGGTCCCGTGGGGTTGTTTGTTAGGACTTTTTTTTCCTTCCCTTTTTGCTTGTTTTATAAGGTGGAGCTCGCATTGAGGAGTGGAAGTTTTTTAAGGTCAGAAATGAGATCCACACCCAGCTTGTAGTTAGTTTGGTGAATTTATAGGGAATATTCAGTGTGGGATACTTTAGGAATTCTCGGGAGAGTGTATGATTGGGGCTTGGCCTCAGTTCTTTGCCTGTTAAACTTGTGTCTTGTGGTGCTGTCACAGGCTGTAACCAGTGCCATTGTCTTCATGTGCCTGTAAGTTAGGGTGGTTCTGCCTTGTTGTAGGAGTGGAGACTCAGAAATGGGCCGGTGTTGTAAAGCCCAGCTGCAGCAGAGATGGAAGTAGCCCTGCAGTGTCCAGGCCTAGTCCTGGTGCGCTAGTTGAGGTTGTCTGATTAGTTCCCTTATCACTGCTGCACTTTCCTTTGTACAGCCCTCTATGTACATCTGAATGCTGGTGGTGTTTTCATAACTGATTTATGGAGGCTTTTACTGTAGGAAAATGTGTATACCAACTTGTACTTTATGACTCTCGCTACTGGGACTTAATGCCACCCTGCTTATCCAAAGAGGAACTTCATGCTGCCAGTCCATTGCTCAGTGTTAATGCATTTGCATCATTCTGGCCTTAAATCTTGGGGGGCTTCCGAAAAAGAATCAGAAGAACTGATGGTGTCTTTGCATGGGGTTCAAAAGGGATCCTTACATCTCGATACAAAGGTTTAACTGCTCACACAGAGGAGTACTGTGAGAATTCCCCCCAAGACCAACACTTTCTTCCCCTGAAGGAGGCAGCTGAAATCTGCATCTTAAATGAACATGTATGCTCTGGTTTAGGATTATTGGATTGCGGTGTGTTTGCTGATCTTCTCATTTCCTGCACTGGAAGGAGTCATCCAGAGAGAGAGACGTTAATTTTTATCAGTTTAGCAACCTAAATGTATGCAACTGCCCACTTTCTACTCCCAAATGTGTCCTTTCAGGAGTGTGTTTCTGGAAGTTGATCCCAGACACCCAAATATGGTGGAGAACTGGCTACAGGCACACCCCAACTTACTACTCGTCCTCCATGCCATTCACAAGGACTTCTGTGGCAAGTAAGTCTTTTTTTACCTTCAGATTTTTGCTTTGGGTATAGGTCTATGTCCTTTGTAGATTACATCCCTGCACCCTGATGTATTGAATGAACTCTGACAGAGAAAGTCGACAGCTGAAGCGAATCTTTAACAAAACAGGGGCTCCCTTCAAGTATCTCAACCTTCTCGTATCCTGGGATAGCCTGGCAAGTGTTTCTGAGTCAGAAATTCTGACACAGGTAAGCATTTCTGATGGGGTGACTAGCTCTGGTGAGACTATTGCCATTGGAGAATTGCTGCTTTTTTAGGATGGAGGTAGGAGCATGTTCTCCCTAACAAGACTTAAAGCTCTGGTTGTTCTTTGTCCCACAGGCCTAGGTTTCTGCACATCCAAAAACAAAGCAGATGACAACTGTACCAGAAATAACTCTTCTTGCAGTATGCTTTTTGCTTGTGAGCCCTGCTAAACAGCTTGTTGAAAACTCTGCATGGCCAAAGGAATCTCCACTTTATTCCCCAGTGCATTGAGCTCTCTGTGCAGTAGCAGACCTTCTTGTTTTCTGATCCAGACTTCATCCAGAGATGCAGAAGTTCAGCAGAGCATGTAGAAGTGTTTCACCTTCCTCATGGAACTACATACAACTTTTTAGCTTACTCTGCTAAAGTGACTCAATCTCAGGACCCAATAGGGAAGAGTTCACAGCTCCAGATATTTCATTAAAAATACAACTTCTCAACATGTCAAATTACCCATTTGACCTAGAAAGAACTTTTTTTTTTGGTGTTGAGTTAAATTTATGTAGAATGTGACCAGACTGGATGATAGGTCCAAACTGTGGCTTATATTGTCACTTGGATTTGCAGGTATAATGGGATATGACTGACCTGCACACTTCAAATTCAGTTCTGTTCCAGGATCCTGATGCTCTGGAGTAGATCTCCTCCAACAGCAAAGCAGCCCTTGTTTCCCAGTCCTGCTGAGTGACATGTCATTGAAGGATCAGTGCACATTACACCATCTGAATCTACAGCACCTGACACTTGGTGGATGCTGCCAGAAACAATCAAAACATTGTTATAAAGATACTGCTTCAGATCAGTGTCCTTACAAGAACTGCTGTGCAATTACATTTTCAAACATACTAGCAGACCTGAATAAACATCTGGCACCTGCACATTGCTTCTGACAGTAATAGAAATGCCTAACTTCCACGTAAGGCATTTAAATGCAAGACTTTACAAAGAAGGCCAGAATCACTACTCCACTTTTGCAGATGGAGAAGTTGAAAAACGGGAGGTGAAATGGCATGTACAATATTTGACACCAAGCTAAGTTTGGAGTAGAAGCCAGTCTCTTGACGGCTGTGGGAATAGCTGAGGTCTGTTTCATTGGGAAGGATGACTCAGAGTAGAGCTGCCTGAAACAACACTGAGAGAAGTCCCTGAAATGGACAGTCAACATCATGACATTATTTATAATGGCAAGATTAAATTCAGGCTGCTGCTTGTTGTTGCTGCTGTTTCTGGTGTTGCAAGTTCCCTTTCTGACCATGGCTAGCCAGGGAAGGAAGGAAAGAAAGCAAATGAAAGGATCTGGACTATCAGTCTGAATGGAAGCAGTTGCTGGGCCAGTGAAGGGGAGCGCTCAGTAAGGGTGGAAGTGTCCAGACAGTGCCCATTGCAGTCTGTGTGTGCCAGGGAGGTGCTGTCAGGCTCTCTGTTCCAGCTGAGCTGGGAGTGCGTAGCCAGAAACATTAGATAGGAGGTGTATCAGCAAACTGCATCTGTTTGAAAGGCTGCAGCAGATTCAGAGGGCTTTACGTGGGCACTAATACATCTAGTCCCTTTCCCCTCTACCTCTCCCACACTCACACTCCCCACTCTTTTATTCGCTCTTCAACTCTTGAACATTGGCCCTGCTTTTCCACAGATACCAGAGCTCTTTCTGACATACCAGTGCTTGGGTCTCTGGTTGGATCCTTTCCCCACTCAGGGCTTTTACAGCTCTATTCACAGACGGGCCTTTCACCCCATTGTACCACTCATGCTGCATTTATCCTCCCCACCCTCTCTGCACCCCAGTAGTTTGCCATGTCCCATGCACTCTTTACTTAAGTTATGAACCTTGTCTAGGCTGTGGTACCTGCCCTGGTTAAACACAGTAGAGGAAATCTAGGGAAGGAGAGAACTCAAAAAGTTCAGTTAAAGTACACTTGATCCTAGGTTTGGAAAGGAAGTTCCAGCACAGCTCATTTCTGGCAGTTTTGCCTGCTAGAACTGTGAGTACAAATTGTAGTCAAAGAGGTGTTATTTTGTCTGGGTTTTTCTTTTTAAACAGTAGTTTAGGGTTTCTAAGTTCAGGTTGTCAGACCTTGTTTGAAAATTCAATTTAAAGAAACAAATTCACAGGTTTCACGTGGGTGTTAGCAGTGTTTATGTATGAAATGGAGCAACACACAGAGCTTGCTTCTGCAGGATACTCTAAAAGCTGGATAGTTTACTGGTTTATGAGAGCGTTAAATGGCATCATACTGCATTCTTCAAGGGGCAGGCTGATTCCCTGCAGCAGGCTAGCGTTAGGTGTCCCTCTGAGCGCTGGTGCCCGGGCTGCAGAAAGCAGCAGGCCTTTTCTCAGAAGCATCAATCAATCACCTGTCAGAGCTCTGAGCAGGAGGCTTCTCTGGGAGACAGACTCTTGGTCTAATCCAGTAGGACAAGTGTTAAATTCCTATATTTATAGCTAAAGCAATAATAAAAATGCTTGCATTTTTGTGGGTTTGTGTTGCGTAGTGGTTATATGTCTTGGAAAATCACATGGTGCTGCTGACCTTCTCCTAAAGACAAGAATGGAGAAAAATTGTTCTTCCTCCCAAGGGTCTGGATTTATTTGTCAGACTCGCAGCTGAGGGAATGTGCTGGTGTGGTACAATGTGTTCTTCAGTGCTTTACGCATGTTGGCCCAGGCTCGTTTTGGTAGAGAAGCGCTGCGAAGCGTTTTGGAGGTGGTGGTTTTGAGGAACCACAGGCAGCCCCAGCGCCCTTGCTAAAGCACTGGGCTGTGTCTGTGTCGTCTTTCTTGTGTGTGAGCGGGAGGCCCCGCTGGTGCCAGCGATATGCCGTGCACGTGAGCGCTCTGCAGAGGCACGGCCGCTCCCTGAAGCCGCAGACGGCTGACGCCTCAGTCAGCATTTCACATAATTCAGTATCTGACATATATTTGATTTTCTGGGAACTCATTGGGTCTTATGGAACAGTGTCAAAATGATGATTTGTTCCCTGAAGTGATGCTTTCAAAGAGGAGCTTTGTTTTCTTCCAGGACCCTGAAGGGTGTGGGTGTGGGGGGTGCGTGCTCACGTCGGTGTTTCGGAGTGCCCAGGTGTGAGGTACGGACGAGGCTAACGCCGGCCTGCCCTGAGGAGGAGCGGGTAGGAGCTTGGCGTGTGGCGGAGCCCTGCAGGTGGCGCTGCGGTCCCAGCGTAGCCGTGCCTGTGGTGGCGGGGGGGCCCGCCTGTGGTGGCGGGCGGTCCTGTCACCGGCTTCCCGCGCTGTGGGGAGCAGGGCAGGGTGCAGTCCCCCCGTGACAGAACTGGGGTCCACGGGGGGCTTCTGTGTAGGCACAGCTGCAAAGTGGGGCTTTAGCCTCTATTCCTGTGCCTGTTAAACAGAGCATCGGGGCGGGGCTGGTGTAGGGGTGGGAGTAGAAGGGGGGACTTCACGGCTTGTGTTACAGGACTGTGGCTGGACCTCATGTTGTTAACAGGAGGCCTGAAGCCCCCTTAGGGCTGCATTAATCTGTGGTTTTGGACAATCTCTAGTATGCTGGAGGACAGAGACAGAGTACCATTATTATTCTGGTGTAACTTCCATGTGAGCACCCTGAAGTGCAAGTACTACCTGTGTTTTCAGTCTTCCACCCAAGGTGTGGGGTGAAAGGGACTTTCTCAGGGACCTTAGAGAGTCAAAGAAATGTGTTTATGCTCGTAGCGCTTTCAGCTGAGCCTGTGGTCTTGTAGGGATGAGAGTCCTTTCTGGGTGAGGAACTGATGGACACAGTGACTCCACCGGGGTGACACAGGACATCTCTGGGGACCCAGGTGACTGAACGTGCGTGGATTACTGGCCAGCACTCAGTTCCTTGATGCAGGGCCACAGCTCAAAGTGGGCTGGAAGAGAGCTTGACAGTCATTAGCCCAATTTCCCTGTCCAAGTAAGAATCGACTTGGCTTACATCATTCCTGACAAATGTTTGCCCAGCCTAATCTAAAAGGTTTCCAATGCTGATAAGGACTTTTGCATGCAATTTGTTCTGGTGCTTTGTCGTTCTGTCTTCTAGAAAGTTATCTTTTGGACCTTGTCTTCCTTGCTTCCATTAAAGCTGAGTACTTCTTCTTGTGCCCTGAGATGGAAAAGAGCTGACTTTTCTCCTTAGAGCAGCTTCCATGTGGTAGGTCTGTTCCCATGTTTCCTCATAGTCATCATTTCTGAGGGAAAGAATGCCAACATTGTGTTGTTTCTGTAGGCTGCTTGCATATAATTTCCTCCCTGCTTGTGAGATGTAAAGGGGGACCAGGAGTGCTGAAGGGTAGCATGCTTCAGATGTGTTGCAGGTGATACTTGTGTCTATGGTGATTGGAATAACTGAGCTGCTACAGCTCGTCTTATTACAGGGGAGGAGTCATTTCCCAAGCAGTGAAGACCAAGCCAAAACTTGCATTAGTGTTTCGTTTGTCCGAGCAAGTTTTCAGAAGCTGTATTTAAGTTTTAATAAACTACTATTTCTACTCCAGGTTGCATCCACAGGGACAAATACCCAGTGAGAGAAGGCTTCTCTCTCACAGTCAAGAAGGATGAGATACCAAGAGAGACACTATCTAGTCTCCAGCCAATTTCCTCTTCCACAGATATTTTGATATGCTTTGAGTTAAGTGTCAGAAGTTTCAGATCTTCCTCCCTGTGGAGGGTCACGTCACAGTCCTTCTCTGTTTCTTTTGCCTGGCAGCTGCTTGCAAATCTCAGCATGGTCCCTCCAGTCCGCAGTGAATGCAGGAGCCTATTTATGTGCCACCATCCTGCAGCGCTGGGATCATGGCCAAAGCATGCTCTGCATTCAGCTGTTGCAACTGGGACAGGTAGCAGAATTACAGTAGCCTCGAGGATGTTCTAAAATGTGACCCAGTTGCAGAATTAAACCTGTACCCAGCTTTCTCCTGCGTTGCAGTCACCTCTTTGGTTGTGCCAGACAGGCTTAGGCTGACATGCCCGGGATTCAGAGTCGGCATCTGAACTGTTCCCAAGATTTGCCCTCGGGCCTGGGGTAGTCTTTTGTAAGTGTGCCTGCAAACAGGAGGTGGTATGTTGCAGGATGCTGACCTATATGACCTCTCTGCCCCTGGACACTTTGGTCTTGCCCATCACTGTCGCAATGGGTCTGGCAGAACAGCCTTTCTGAGGGTAGAATAAAAGCACAAGTGGTTTACTAAATTGCCTGCTCATGTTACTTGGGGTTTTTGATCACCTCCAGAGAGGGTACGTAAGGGTTATGTTACCCCCTGGGTAGAAGGGATGGAGCAGACCAGCGAACATGCTAGTAGTAAGAGGCGTGATCATGCTAACCTATGTGTGCTGTGCTGAACTGAATACCATGATGGTTTTCCTTCTGGGCTGGATCCTGGGATCAGGCCTTTGGGGAATATGGTGTGTGCAGATGCATTCGAGTTTTTGCAAAATCAGCTGTTTTTCAAGGGATTTGCTCTTGAGCAAACTGCTTTAGATTTCTTTCTGTCATGCCTGAGGAAGGAAATCCAATCCACGTGCCTGTGGATTTCATGGTGGGGACACAGTGGGTAGGGATGACAAAGAAGGGGGAACCTGTTTGCAACAGTTCCTGCCCACAAGCAAGGCCTGAGTAGTTCCAGCTGTCCCCAAAAGCAGGTGTGACTTGCACTCTCTTCTCCATCTGCTGTTGCTAGGTCAGAGGCAAATAAGCTGTCATTCCACTTTGCTCCCTTGCGGAAGTTCAATGCTGCATTTACTGGAAACTTGCCAGTGGTTTGTCCTGTACTGGGATTCACCAAATCTGGATTCAGATCCCTGCTGTGCGACAAACTGCAGGCCTGACCTTGGGCGTATTATTACTTACTCGGTTCCCTGCTGTTACAGCTGGAATAATATCCCTTTGCTGTCTTGCAGACCATTGTAAGAGTACCTTATATAGAGGATGTGGGATACTCAGTTACTTCAGAAAGGACTATGACTGTCCTATGGCAACCTCTTCTTCAATTACATCCAGAAAGAGCAAAGAATGAGCTAACTTTTATGAAATCCATCTCATCTGCTTCTTGGTGACGGGGCGCACCACCTTGCTGCAGCATGATAAATCAGATTTGCTTTGCTGATTTCCAATAGTGCCAGTGCAAAACCAAAGGATGTGGGAGTAAGTCAAAGAACTAGCACTAGTTTTTCTGCAGCAAGCTCATCTCGGAGAGTGATGAGAGCATGACGCACAACAAACCAGCCTGCTGCAGAGTGCTGAGAAAGTGCATCCTGGTCACAAAAGCAACTGGTGCTTTTACAGTGCATGAGCTTCAAATATGTTGCTATTGCAGGCGGATGGAGAGAAGTGCTGCCACGTGTTGTGGTCTCCATGGTTTGTCTCCTTTATGTGGTTAATGTCAGAACTGTAGCTTTGTTTAAGTGTCAGCTTCTAGCTCTAAAGATCTGCTTCATCTTCTCCCTTCACCAGCAAACCTGAATGGTGACTCTTCTGTGTCTTGCGTGCTCATCCTAGCATTTTGGGCAGAGTGGGCGCCAAGGTGTCATTCCAGTTGCAGCTATCCCGTCAGTGTGATGATGATAGCCATGGCTACATGAGCAAGGTTGCCACAGGATAGAAGGCCTTAGAAAAACTGTATGTGAACAAACTGCTGCCTGGGGAGGAAGGGGCCTTGCCTCATTAAATATTTGCTCTGGGTTCAGTTTGCTTCAAAGGGCTACATAAGTAGTCTCAGGATTCATCCTTTGTTTTTGTGACAGCCGGGATATTCTGAGATCATCCTGTCCATGGCAGGGAGCATCAGGAGACATTGCAGAGATTCTCAGCTCCCGAGCTGGAATTTGCAGCATGGCCAAGAAGACTTTGCCATGTAAATATCCGAGGCCAACAGGTGTGGTGAGAAACTGAGGCACAGCAAAGGAAGAGCCATGGCCGAGTCACAGGAGGAGCTCAAATGCTCTTAATGGCAGCTCTGGCAACCTCTCTCTAGCTGTACTAGTTTCTCCCTTTACTGGTTCTTTAAATAGCATAGCCATGCCAGCTGTCACTTGGGAGGATAATAGTGCCTCGAAAGTAGGAAGTAGTTATTGTCATTCCTTCCTGTTGCGTGAAGAAAGGATGGGAGAGTGTGAGCAGACAAATGTTCAGTTTTGAGAACCTCAGTCTTGAGATATGACATGAGGTTGATTTTCACAGTTTGTGTTACTGACACAGCCATTACTAAACACTGCAGGACCTGGACCTATGCAAATGACAGATGTGTTGGAGTGGGAAGGGAGTGGTGGAGAAACAATTACATGAAGTTCTTCTAGAGAAGACAAGATTCTTGAAAAAGGGTGAGTTAAAATGAAGCTGAGGTTTTAGGAGGGACAGCTTGTGCTGCCACATTCGTGCTTTGCCACTCTGAAATGATAAGTAGAAGCATGGGGCTGGGCCTCCGTAAGGTACAAGTTGTATATAGGAGGCAAACTCTGAGCATCTTTGTTTAGTGTCTGTACTTCAGAGAGTGAATGGAGCCCCTTCTCCACTGTGGATGGCTTTCTGGTGGACCACAGGCGATGGGCAACACTGGACAGAGCAGAGGGCTCTGAGGAGCCTTGTTGATTGAGCGCAGAGCACTGTTCAGAGTGGGTCACAAAGATGCCACTTGCCTGAGTTTCCGTAAACACCACTTGCACCTTCTAGTGGGATGTCTTCAGCAATTCTTACGTGGGAGATTTTGATTTCCACTTTATGCTAGCTGCTGCATATAGTTTTAGCTCCCTACCTGCTGCTTCTTCCTTTCTTGATGGTTAGCTTGTCTTCTGTGTTTTGTATATATGCTCTAGCATGCGCATAGTGGGGCATGCCCATCAGCTTGGTGGCACAGTGACTACTGCATGGGAGTCCTTACCTGGCAGCCTGAGCTCCTGCAAGAGCTGCAGTACCCAGCAATGCTGGTAGAAGAGTGGCTTCTGCCATGAAAATCCTCACTGTTTATCTGAAATACTTATCCAAGACTGCCTAGGATGTGAACACAGTTGCTTGGGTTGTTGAAAAAGCCTTGAATTATTTTAAAATTTTTGGCCTGGCATTTGTGTTATGATTAATTACTTAGATTTGCATAGTGCTTTCATGTTCCAGCTGTGAATGCAGAGTAAGCGGCTACAACTCTGTTGACCTCAGTAGCGTCATCCCAGTCACTCCAGTTGGGTTGAAGTTGCCTCACCTGGTGATATGTGGTATTTGTATTCTGTGAAGCAAACGTCCAGTCATTGATTTAAGCCTTTCCAGGGACTGGAGACTGTTAAGCTGATAAATCTTTTCTCCTTTTCCATATTGCTCTGCCACTTACCTCGAAATGACCTTCTCGCCGTACCTTTTGAATTTGAGTTTGCTGCTTCTCTGGCATCCTTCTGTGAGCCTTTACAGTTCATGGTGTGTTTGTATTGCCATAGTGCTTAGAAGCTTTTCTCACAGGTTGCTCCATCTCTCCCTAAGCTTTCAGTACTCTATTCACCTGCCAGTATCTTGTTGTGTAACTCTCTGCCTGCCAATAATGTTGACTTGCAAGGATAAATTTCTTTATGCTAGATAATTTGATGTAACCTTGTGACAGAAAAAATCCTGATCTAAAAGGCAGTTTAGTCTTGTATTGTCCTTCATGTGATTTTGCTGCTGATGGGGTTTGCCAGGGTGGGAGTCGTGGTGCTGGCGTGTGCTCTCTTTGCTTGAGAAGAGCAGATTAAGATCATAACTCACTCAAACAAGGCTTCTTCATTTAATGTGTATGGGCAGTGGGCACTCAGGCTGAAAGTAGATTTTGTACTTTCACTTCCAGGTCAGTGAGTTTTTTGTCTCATTTATGTCAGCAGACAGTAGCCCTTTGTTCAGCATCACAACTTTTTCCACCTCAGCAACACACGCGCACACACACACACACGCACACAATACAGATCCTGAATTCTGCAGTAAATTCCATGGTAAGTTCCATAAGCCCCTGTTCTGCTTCAGGGCTTGATTGTGTGCCCTATTGACCAGCAATAAAGCCCAGAGTGTGGAGGGAGGTAGTTATTAATTTATTTTGGCTTTTCCATCCATCATTGCCCATGTGGGAAAGGAAAGGGGCATAAATACTTCGAGAGTGAAAATTTTGGTTTTGGAGAGGTGATCTTTGTAGCTTGTGAAAGCTGGATAATTTAATGAAATTAATCAAGTATTAAATAAATCAAGTATTTAATTTGGTAATTAAGAAATTTTGTTACTAAATAGGGCCAGGATTAAGGCCAGGGTAGGTCATGAGCATGAAAGGTCATGAGTCATGAGCACAAAAATTAAAAGATGAATGCATCTGAATGAATGCCCTGTAGCCTGTTGGTGTACTGATCACAAAATAACTGTGTGAAATCTCATCTTTGCAGCGATTGGTGCTTGCTGGCACCGTCCTCTGCTAACGCAGAGTCTGGAAAAGCAAGAAGGGAGGCACCATCCCACTGCTGATGGTGTGCCTTTTCCTGAGCACCCCTCTAGAAGGGGTGGGCACTTGTCAGTAGAGCCCAGAGCATCCATTTACAGGTAGGGGTTATGTCCCACGCAAGAGCATGACACTTCTCCCTCTCAAGGTCTCACCGGCTGCTTGTCTGCAGACAGTGGGCAGAAGAGTGAAGGCAGCCCCCTTTTTCCTTGCTCTTCTAATGTGGCAGTGCCTTGCTGCTCCACCAAAGTTCTGCTCAGGCCTGGAGCGCTCTCACACCCAGCTGTGCCCGACCTCCTGTAACCTCGCTGTTTGCACTGTGGATCCCTGCAGAATTCCCTCTGTCCTGACTTTGTCCCTAGCAAAAAAATCCTGCTCAGGCTTCTCAGAATTAATGCGCATTAGCCTGACTCAGTATTGCCGTTTTCTGGGAAGTTCTGACACTGTGAACTTGTTTGTTTTTCCCCCCTCTTTAATCAGAATTAAATAATTAATTTTTAAAATTTCCTATGAGGGCACTGTGTCCCAGATTTTGAGTTTTAGAAATGTTTTGCTCTGGGATTTCTGAGTTTTTGTTTTGCATTATATCCATTTTAAGTTGTTGTACTGCTTATGCTTACTGCTGATTTGCTAAGTAAAGACTAGGAGTAGGTCCCAGTATGTATATTATATAAGAAAACACAGCAGTTAATTACATTTATTTTTTTTAATTGATAAGAACAGCTGCTACTTAATATAACTGGAGCATCTTACCTTACTCTCTAGAAGAAGTCCCTTGTTTGCAATGTAATGAAAGTCTGGCACTGCCATTACAACACGCAGGAATGAAAAAAAGCAGATAACATTTCGTTCTGTACTATGTAGTGATTCATCTTAATGATCTAAAGAGTTACAAGATACTTCACTACTTCTGTCTGTTAGGGCAAGAAAATAACGATGTGTTTGGGATAAAAACCTCTAAGGTAAAATATGTACAATTTGGAAGTTCTGAAATAGAGCTTCTGAACTGCCAGAAACAAAGCTGTTCCAAGTAACTTTAGAAGGAACTTTTATCAAAATCAATGCTCTTTCAAAAACCAAAACAAAAAATCTGTTCTTTTAAGAAGTTCTTCCCAAGAACATGTTTTGATGGTGCTTTTCTACTAGCTGTCTTTCTGTCCCAGCAAAGGCACTCTGTTATGCCCCTTAGCGTTACGAGTAGAGAAGATTTAGATGTTTCTCACTAGGACCTAAACCCAAGTCTCCATAGTGAAAGTCCTAAAAATTCCTTCATTGCACAAGCTGCTCTTCTCTGGCTCCTGCCCTGCTTTTGTGCTGCTTGTAACCCATCATGTCAGGTGTGAAATAATTCTCCTTGTCCTGAGGCAGGAGCACGCTGCCTTTTCCATGGGGAAAGGACTGTGTGCTCTCACTGTTGGACCTCTTTCATGGAGACCTCCCTCCATGCGGAGGAAATGGCAAGTGTTGTTGTGCCTGTTTCTCTTTTCCAAGGTGCTGCCCAAGCAAGCAACACAAGTGAGTTCCAAAAAAAACCCAGGATGGCCTGAGCAGGGAAGATGAGCTTGATTGGGAGGCTGCAGAATTAATAGAGCCAAAGTTTCCTTTGCATTGAGATTTGATGACTAGTGGGTGGGCCTTTGCTGCTCTTGTGGAGGAAGGTGTTTCTGTGGTTACCTTTCAGCATTCATCACTGCAGACACTGATGGGAAGCCACAGTTTGGGGAACCAAATTCCAGTGTGCCTCACAACACAGATAAAGAGTTTATCCATCTTAAATTAAATCCCTCTAAGCTATTACACCATATAGTTAAAAGAAAACTGACTGATACAGTAGAAGCAGCTTGCTTGTTTGTTTTAAGCAAACATATTCGATTTGGGAATAGAATCCACAGTGCAGAAGCAGATCTGGGCCATGGCATGGCAAAGGACTGCAGTGGCAATGGGATTTATAAGCAGGATATTTTCATGGGAGTTGGTATACAATCCAGGCATCAGTCGTTTTAAGATGTGAAAGTATCCCAGCAGAGAAGCATGAGTCGGCAGTGTGCTGCCGAAACTGGTCTGCAAGACATAGCTGCCATCTTCACCCCACTCCACTGATTTTAAGACCTTCTTTTTCTTAATAGTATCAGTGAAAGAAACTGTCAGGGCTGATACGGTTGGAGGATGGTTTCAAGGAGACAGTCTTGCTACAAATAAGGAGGTTTTAAACCAAGATGCAAGAGTGTGCCAAGAACATTGTGTGTGGTTCTGTTAGAAAAATGTACTTGTGCAGGAGCAGGGCTAGGAGGATGAGTAAGGGACAGAAAGCTTAGCAGATGAGAGAAAACTAAAAGAGATGAGTTTGTTTTGCCTAGGAAAACAAAGACTAGGAGAGGAATGTGATGTCTCTCTGTAAACACTTCATTGCAAATAATAAATACTAGAGGGGAAGGAAAAGTCTGTATAATAAAGATCAATACTGGTACAAGGACAAATTGGTACAAATTTGCTATTAATAAATTTAGCCTGGAAATTAGATTTTTTGCCACTAGAGGAGTGAGATTCCGGAGCAGTCTTTCAAAGGGAGAAACGGAAACCAATGGAGCTTTGTAAAGAAACCTGGGAAGCCTGCAGTAGCAAAGGGAGAGTAAATTAAATCTCTGACACAGTCTCATTTTATTTTATGCATGTTGACGCTATAGACAGCCTGACGCAATAGTCTAGGCAGGAGAGCAAGTTGCAGTAGAAGGTGGAAGCAGCAGTCAACAGCCATAATTAAGAATTGATAGCCAAGTTACAAGTCAGCTGCAGGAGATGGGGAGTTTCGGGATAGCTGAGCTGTGCAGATATCCAACTTTGGCTGTATCTAGAATTTAAGAACAGAGACTTCACCAAACTGACTAAGATTAGAGCCTTTTCACAGTATGTTTTAGAACCGAAACTTGCCACAGTAGGGCTCTGCTAAACCTTCCCTTTCCACTTCCTAGTTGCTGCCATTTTCTGCTCCTTCTGGCACAGATCTACATTGTGGCTGTAGTAGGGTAGCTTTGTCTCTGTGCCCCTAATTCCTCGTTCATAAAATATTAGGGTATGTTTTAGGACATATTTTGAGAATGGCTCCAATTTTGCTGGAAACTTTCCAAGAGAGCCTTTTGGCATGAAATTGTAGAAGGAAGGCTAGCAAAGTTTAGCAAAGCTGCTAGGATCCTTTTGCAAATCAGCTTCTTGGTTTTCAACAAGCTTGAAATTGTGTCGGTAAATTTTTGGATTAAGAGAAAAATGAAGTAATTTCTTGGAAGTGTTTTGAAAATTACGGTGTTATCCCAGGTCAGAACTGAGGAATGCTCACCTATAGGACAAGCTGAACTTTTCAGGCTAGAAAATGAGAGGAAAATGCAAATAGATAACTGAAAGTATCAAAATTAAATGATCTGAATTTGTTAATGGACTAATTCCTACAATTACCTCACTCTTCTGAATATTTGGGGTGTTAAATATTCCAGATACCATTGTGGTAAGTCTGAATTTCTGTCTGGTTTCCCGAAGTTAAAAGCTGTGCTTGAATTTTGTGAGACCTAGATCTGTAGTCTGCAGGGAAAAGGGATTTTCTTTCGCTTTTCTGTTTCTGCAATATCTGCAATATCCTCAGTTGTCCAAACAATGCCTATTCAGATATGACAAGAATTTCTCTGTTCAAGCTGTCTTAGGATGTTTGCCTGAGCAACATAGAGGCATTTGGAAGAAGCCTACCTACATGCTCAGTGGCTCACAGTCTTCTCTCTTGACAAATAGAAGAGATGAATACAACACATGCCGCTCACTAAGAAGCTGAAAGCCCCAAGAAACCGTAACCAAGATGAATCTATCTCCTTCTGAGATCTTCCACAAATTCTTTTGTACTTTCTGTTGATTTAACATAGAGGATAGTCTGTATAGGGGATAGTCAAAACAAATTTCTGTATTTCTTTCCATTTGTTTTCTTTTCTTCCTCTACCACTCCATTCTTTCTCTTCTTTCCCTCACAGCTTAAATGAAACCAAGTAAGGTGCTTGGTAAGTGTTGTACTGTTTTAATTCCTTTTCTTTGTAACTCTATTAGTTCATTTAAGAAACTTTTGCACATTGAGGAGCTGGTGTTTATTATATTAGTTCTAGCAAAAGAGCAATAACAGAAATAAAGGCTTCAAATCTCATCTGCCTTCCCTTTTTGTTTTGCTTACTCCAAACCGGAGCAGTGGATGTAAAAGAGGACTGAAAGAATTCTGAAAAATGAGTAGTTGTAAACTTACGAATTTTGCCCTGAGAGTGTGCTCAGTTTTGAAACTTTCATTTTTGCAAGGTTTTTGAGCTTAGAATAGTGGATCCCCAAGAGTTTGTGTATTCCTGTAAATCATATTGAGCATCTCTGTCAGCTGTGGACATTCCAGAATGGCAGTGCCCTCAGAATAACGGAAATATTTGGAAAATGTTTGCTATGTCATTTTACCTTGTGTCACTGCTACGTCTCCTGTCTGCTGCCTGTATGAGTTAGCCACAAAATCATCTTTAGCTGGTTTATGTCGGAGTGAGAGTCGGGCCCCAAGTAACGACGTAGCTTCAATATGAGTATGGTCGTTCTCCCTTTATTCAAGTTTTTACAGCATATTTATAGACAAGCAGAAAGCCATGCACTAAGCCACACATCTATGATTGGTTTGCAACTTATGTCCATGCATATCGAGTTATTTTTAATTGGTACACGTCTCATGTCCACGCGTATCAGATTATTTTTAATTGGTACACGTCTCATGTCCACGCGCCATGAAGTAACACTGTTCCCTCCCCTGCTCACAGAGATAGCTCCTCTTTTCTTTTCTTTTTTTCTGCTGCTTCTGCTTCTTAGGGGATTCAAGGAGAGTTCACGGTCACTTTCAGGCCTGCAGCTAAGGCTTTTATTCGCAGCCCATTGCAAGGGCTGGATTGTTCATCGCAATCAGGTTATGTCCCTTCTCATTCAGCCACTCTTCCACAGGTTTACACAACCACAAAGGCTGCCTTACAGACTTGAGAGCTTGTAAAAGCAAACAGTGGATGTCAAACCCCACCCTCAATTGGATAGAAAAGCAGGCATCCATGGAGCAACCCAAGCAGACTTCTCCAATAAGAAAGGAAAGTTGAATGGTATTTGCTAGTTAGCGGAGATAGCTGGGTTGAAAGAAATTTCAAGGCTTTTTTTTCTAATCAGGGAGTCCCTTTTCCACACACAAATGCAGTCCTGCTTATCCTGCCAGCATGACATGATCAGCACCTCCCTCAAGCTGCATTTCAGTCTTTCCACTTACTTGTGCCAGCGATGAGGGTCATTGCAAAGAGATTCCTCTTGAACCTGTTCAGCTCTTGTTGCGTTAGCTTCAGTCTGACAATAAGTAATGAGGGGTGGAGTGCGTGAATCACAGAGAGTGTGTTCATAAATTCAGAGTGAAGAAACTGGTTGAGTTTGGAGTGTGTTGCACAAGATGCATTGAAAAACCCAGCCACAGTTTCTCTGTAATCTGAATGCTCCTATTGATGATTGTCAAGATTTTTCCATTAAAAGGATAAAATCCCTGCACTGAATAATGAAAGGTCTTTATCTTAGAAGTTACATTCCCCACTTGTGGCTCACTTAAGACATTAACGCAACTCTGATACAAAGGACACCTCAGGTCCTGTCCTGTCCTCCTACCAAGCCGTTCCTGTCTCCACAATTACCTCGTCAGCTGTGATCGTTCTTTGTGCCAGTGCAGCATGTTTGCTCGTGCTGAGATGGTTTCTTGCTGCCGTGAAGTAAAAGGTTAAGAACTGAAATGAGCTCTGCCATCATCCGTAAGGCATTAGGAGCCCTGTGCTGCTTCTGCTTTGCAGAATTCCAACACCCGATGGACTGGACCTGGCTGCCTTCTCTGAAAGACAAGCCAGCTATCGGGGATTTATAAATACCCTTCCATATGGCGGGCAGGGAGTGTGGCAGGATGGAACTCGGCGCATCCCTGTGACTTAATTCAGATTCAAGTGATGTGAGCCTGTTCTTGAAATATGTCCATTATAACCAGTGCTACGGCATCATGTTTTGTACCACTTTGTCCAGAAATATCTGAGGGGGGAAATCTTGGTCATTTTGGATGTGGAGGGCCTCCCATGCTCAGTTCAATCACTGCTTGCAGTCTCTTTGTGAGGATGAAGAGATCAAAAGAAGGGACAGATGGCATTAGAACATGGATTAATAAGATGAGGAAGGCGGCTGCAGGCAGTGAGGATTACCCCCATCTTTCCCTTTTCCTGGCTAGGTGTGGGCTTCTACAGTCTTTGTAATACAGAGCGCAATGCCTAGCTGAGAAGTACGGTCCAGCTACTGAGGTGGAGGTAGTTTTTAATGTCCACTTCTCTATCTAGCATTATGGATAATGACACTTCTTTACTTCTTTTTGACATCTGAATGACAGGGAGTCTGCATTCTGTGCAGCCTGCTGCCCAAAGGTTAGATTTAAATGCAGCTGAACAGTCAGGGAGGAGGAGGAAGGGATGTTTGTGTGATGCTGCAATCTGTGTTCAAGGTAGCAGTGCCAGACTCCGGAGAGGAAATCACTTGGGAAAGTGAACTACCATGACATAAGGCTCTGAGAAAAATCTATACAAATCAGGAACTGCACTAGCCTCAGTGTTGTGCCTTTTGGTCTGACTCTTCTGTGCTGCTGTTGACCAGGAGGAGCGATGCTAAACAGTCCCTGCATTGGCCTAGGTGATGAGGCATTTGCCTTTCATTTCACTGGGTCAGGGTAAGGAATGTCATATAGAGACAGGACATCATCTAGTAAAAGTTAAGTTTAGCTGCAAATATCATGGCATATCACAGTGATATTTGTGTGAGGTGCTTCTCTTCTAACCTGTTACTATGAAGGTGTAGCGCTCCTTGTTTTAACCATTTTTCTAAAGTACTTATACCTTCACCATGCTTGAGTCATTCACATTGACACCTGTTGGAAGTATCTGAAATACAACCATGCAGACTGACCTGTTACACAACCAAGTCTACAACACCCCTGTAATTTTCCACCTTAAATCCTAATCCTGCTGGGAGAGGTTAATGGTAGTGTGACTCAGGCCAAGTGACTCATGACCTGCCTGTTGCCTGCCCAGCTCTGATAAAATCTCTACAAAGAGGGTTTGGAGGATCACTTGCTCTGATCATACCAGCTCATGTGGGTGCTTGTCTTCTAACTCCTGTCTCTGCTGGCAGATACCTTATTTGAAGATTTGAAGTTGACAGCTCCCATCAAGCTCATGGGCTTTTCACTGACTGTAGCAGAAGGATATCCAAGAGCTGTATTTGGGATGTAACATATTGTGTCATAGGTTGAGGAGCATCAAATAGTTTGCGAGGGTTTTTTTAATTCTTTTTGAAGTGACAACAAAAACAATGACCAGATTATTTGAAAATATTGTGGTTCTTGAGCCTGTGTCTGTTGGGTTCTGCTACTGCTCTGTGCTGAGCTTGGTCCTCGTTGAGGATGGATGACCTCTGTGAAGTATTTAAGTGATTGGATTGGTAACTGGGGGACACCTGTGACAAATGGCCTTTTCGCCTGGCGGGTGAGAGCTGCTAAATGCTTCCCCTTCATGCAGGTGTTACTCAGAACCAGGCAGGTGCTAGGTGTAAATCAAGAGTATGTCTCCTGCAGAGAGCATATGGAGCAGCTTGGGCACAGGTCTGGTTTGCAGTAGTGCTTCTTTATACCTCTCTGGCAGTGTAAAGGCGCCTCAAAGTAGGCATGAATTAATTTTTCATCTGTTTGACCTCCTTTCCTCACTGACAGAGTAGTAGAGAGGCATTGTGACACGAGGATGAAGCAAACTGATCAGGTCTGGCCAGCATGATGGTGGTGAGGAGGCTGCAACAGTGTGCTAACAAAATGGTGCTGTATTTACTTGGTGTTGGTTTGTTCCAAATGCTAGCACTGTTTGTTTCCATGCAAGGAAGGAAGAAGTGGAGAATTATGCTTAATATTAATTTTCAGTGTTGCAGTTAATTGTAGAGTCTTCCGAAAAGTTAATATATTCCCTTTCCTAGTGTTCCTCCCTCTGTTAAACTAAGCATGGGTGAAAGCACTGGCTTCCCAAGATAACTGTATCAGTACAAGGTCATTTTTGTTTTGTCTCACTGTTCCATGTGTGTTAAAAGGAAACTAATCCAGCCTTACTTATGTGCCTGAAAGATGAGACTTAAATATAGTTCTTGCTTCTTCAGAAAGGAGAGTCAGACCAACCCTGATAGCCTTTGAAAACGGAAATGTTTGGGGTTTAATATTTGTAAAAAAGAAAAGGTTTTATGTAGATCTGCACAAGAAATGGAAAAATAAGCATAGTCCTTAAAAATGCTGGGAGAGAAAATTATTTTTCACAGAATTTAAAACATTTGATTTGACTAAAAAGGCCATTCTTTAAGGCAAAGTTCTGATTTATTTTTTTTTACTTGAATTGATTCCATAGTATTGCTAATTTGTGGTTTGAACAGCACATTATGCATTCCACTTAACTATAAAATGGTTATTGCAGCTTAGATCATTCAGAGCTCTGCTTATCTGTATGTCCTATCTGTACCTCAGCCTGGTTCAGACTTGCAGCAGGCATTTATGTTCATTTGATAGTTGAGATCAAGCCTTTATTCTTTATGATCTAATGAGAGATACAGAAGAAAAAGAATAGCATGTAAAATAATAATACGCTCAGTACAGCTGTTATATAACAAAAATTGTACAAGGTACACAGTGATCCAGTTTACAGTGGAGCATGAAAGTGGGCTGTACTGAAGGCTTTAGGAAAGGAAAAGTATCTGTAGGAGAAAGTAAATGCTTACCAGGATTGTATGACAAAGTTACCAATTTCACTTCTGGAGCAGTGGCATGACAGTATAAACAGCCATTTCTTTTCTTTGAAGAGTGTTGTTGGGTTTTAACAGATGAGCGTGTTTTGTTTAGAAGGGTAGTCCTAGGTTTCAAATAATATCTCAGATGTGTGATAAAATGAGGACCTTGGAGCTGCTTATTTCCTGTCTTCGTTCAGGTTAAATACTGTGGCCCCATAAACGTGGGCAGGCTCAATCTTGTGTACGTGAGCAGTGCCGGGACTTTGGATCACTCACAAAAATGTATATAGTCCTCATATGGTTTGGTGGAGTTTTCAATTTTGTTGCTCCAAAGAGGCACCGAGATGTAAAACCAGGAGGACTTTACATCACATTTGTTTCCCAAGAAAGTGCCTCTTTGTGCTGCAGGCTGCTATATATTCAGTGGTGTTCGTGCCTGAAGCACACTAGTGAAACTCTTCCCCAGCGAGTGATCCAGCTGTGGCCTGAGCCCTTCCTGTCTTTCCTCTTCCATATCTACCAGCACCTGCTCTCTGTGTTATTTTCTCACCAGAGGCATCTGTAGATAAACTGTGGCTCTGTTTGAGCATTAGAGCCATGTTTGCAGGGTATGGATTGAACAGGGAAACAAGGAAAGGCAAAGCACCTCAGCAGTCCTGCACAGCGAGGCTTATAGGACTCTCATAGAAGCGGGGAAAACTTCTCCTGTCTTTTTTGAGGCTGATCAGCTTCCACAACAGTAGAGAGCAGTGCCCCTCTGCTGACTCAGGAAGCTGTGTCATGCACAAAAGCCTTTGTGGTGGCCATAAATGCACAGCATTTAGCGACACTGCAGCGCAGAAGGCACTAACTGTACCTGCCAGTGAACCGTACGGCTTGTCTCAGTGTGCCAGTGGGCAGAGACCACAGCTGAATGGGAGGAGTCCGTTCTTCACGCTGCTTGGGAACTTGCCAAGTACAGTTTATCCTCTTTGGATTTCATCAGGCACAGCAGGGACAGAATGAAGGCGAAGGGAAAGTTGGGGGTATGGTTCCAGAAGCATTGCAACTCCTTCTTCACAGCACATCAGCAGGTTCTCACCTTTGGGGTGGCAACAGTTCCTGATTCCCACAGAGTTCCTCCATGGTCAGGAGCTGCTGCCTCACCCAGGGACAAGTGTTTTGGTCTTTCCACTTTGAGGAAGAAGCAAGAAAAAAGTGTGCTGGATTTCAGAATGGTGCAGTAGCCATTGTCCATATCATACAGCAAATTGCAGTGTAAGTCCCCCCCTACCTCCTAGTCCAGGGTGATTTATGAGTTCTAGAAAATGTAGAAGCAGGCACTGAACAAGGAGCTGGTGAAAATGGGCTCAGCTGCCATGGAGAAAGGAGAAGAAAGAGAACTAAAAAGATTATTTGACTAACAGGCCAGGTAGATCAAGCCCTTTGCCTCTGATCCTTGAAGGGACGGCAGAATAAACTTGGTAGAGTCATAGAATATGAGCCTACAAACCTAAGAAATGCTATATCCTCTAGCAGAGCAAGTGGGCACTAACAAATGAGTCTAAGTCAGATTCAGGTGAGATGTATGTTTCTGTCACCATTGATCCTCAAGAAGCTCCTGTTCTAAGAATTTCAGTTAGATGTCTGTTAATATAGGCAGCAAGGGGCCTATACTAGTCTTGTGCTGAATTAGTTGGGTTTTTTTTAATAAAAAAGGTCTGATGTGTTGTTTAGTGAATCAGTTTTTCCTGGAAGTAGATATTCCCAAAGAGTGAGATTACCTATTTTTTGATTTCTTTAAATCAGTTTCAATGGCATGAATGGAGCCAAAGTGGTGCACAAGTCTGGACAGAATCCTCTTATCAGCTGTGAATTTCACTCAAGGTAAGGCACTCCCCTGCCTTAAGATTGTTATGTGATCGGTGGTGTGCTTTGTGCCCTGTGGTGACAGTGTAAAACCGGCAGTGCTGGGGAGAGAGGATGATGCTTTTTTATGACTTTTCTATTCTGATGAGCCCAGCAGGCCTAAGATACCTTGGGGTACTAACCAAATGAAAGACAGTGCTTGGAGCGAGCTCTGGCAGGTGGGAATTGCTGGGACTGTTTTTAATGTGATGCACGATGGGTACACAGCTCCTGCCCTACACGCTGCCCTCTGAGTTGGGGCTTGCTGGAAGGGGAGTCCTCTGAGTGCCTTAAAAATAAGGGAATGTCATGCAAGGAAAGATGGGGGGATGCCCAAGGCTCTCCTGTCCCCTTATGCTGTGTGCCAGAGGAGTTGTCTTTGGCTGTTGTTTCTTGCTTTGTTCGGTGTCTGTGTTTTTTGTAATGGGTTTAGTGAACACTGTTCCCTAAGAGTTTTCTCCTGTCAATATGACAATGAAGTAGAGAGATGTGGATAAAAAACAGACATTCCTTCCAAAGCACTATTTCTGTGCACAGGAGAATTCAAGGCAGCAGCAGAGCATCACAAAACCCACAAGATACTGGTGCTATATTATAATGTCAGTTGAACAGCAGTTATTGGTTGTGTTTAGTTGACTGGGGAGCCAGGAGTTAGCAACAAGTGGTAAAAGCCAATCTGACTGAAGGCTAATTGTTCTTAAACAAAAATTTAAGAGCACTTATATGTGATTGGCTGGGATTTTTTTTGACTGAAAAAAAATCAATTTACATTTAGTAAATCTGTTTCCTCTCCTAGTTTCTCAAAAAGCTCTTAATTTTTAACAAATTCTGTGGGTACATGTATAGGCAAAAAAATGAAAGCATAATGTTCATTTGAGGATTGAAGTTTATATATTTAAGCTGTGTAATACCCTTGGGTATCTGGTAAACAGTGATGTAAATATCTTATGAACAAAACTTCATGAGGAGAACATTTAGAAGTAGCTGCAGCTCTCAAGACTGCAGAGCTCCATGTGAACAGGATGGATCGATGTGTGACAAGCTGAAGAAATGGGCTTTTTGGCTTTAGCCTGACTTCTCAGGATTGGTTAGTGAATGCTACTTAAATAATCTACCTCCTCTTGGAAGTCAGTTAGCATTTCAAGTTAAAACTTACTTCAGTTAGCAGTGAGTAATTTTAAGGGAAAAAAAGGACTCAGGCTGTCATTGCTGAAAGCTAAAAGTACAGCTAGAGTAGAAGTAAATAGTCATGTACCCTAAAGGCTCCATGCTGCAGCTCAGTAAGCTCCCACAAAACCCATTTTTTCTCATAAACAGCTTTGTCTTCCCTGACTTCTCCTTTCTGAAAGCTTAAGTAAGTAGGAGGCTATGCAGCACATCTCAAAGTTCATCAGACCCAGTTAGTCAGAACAGAGCAAGACAGGCTCTAGAAAGAAGGACAAAAGCTCTTTGGTTTCATCAAAGAGGTTTCCCATTACGGCAAGCATTCTCACACCACCTCCTCCTCTGAGTTCCCTCTGCACCGAAGGGAACCTAACAAAGCATTGAAACTAATTGCCTTTCTCCTGGATGAAGGGTCAGGGTGCTGATCTAGAAAAAACTTATCCACAAAGACTGCTTTTTAGTCCAGGCAACAGCACAGAATCCCCTAATCACTGTCCAGTAGTGTTTCATTCCTGGAGATGGGAAAACAGTGGTGAAAACAGCCATTCGCATCTCATGGAGTGGCGGCGCTGCAAGTAAGGATGTATCACAGGTAACGTGTCAGCCAGCTAACCTGACCTAACTGGTGGCTGCTTGCTAAACCCAGACTCTCAGAGTCTCAGAGATGAGGGGTGTTGGTTTTTTTAAGGCTTTGGGACAGACTTGTCTTGTCTTGGGTTAGAGAGGTTAAGTGACACCCAAATGACATAAGCGTTCCTCACAATGTTTTTCTTGCCTAGGTGAATGTTTCCAACAGATAGGAACAGCCCTGAGTAGACTGTTTCTATTCATACGTAGCTAGAAGAGCATGTAGCTGTCTTCATAGACACTGGTATTGCCACAGTTAGCAAGCTCCAAGTCACTCCGCTGCAAAGCATTGAATGTGGGACCATGGACTGAAATCACTCTGAAACTGAAGCCAGCACAAAATAAGAGCCGCTTGTTAAGCGGTGCGTCATGGAGAGAGCATGTGGCAGCAGTTTCTCAGAACTCATATTGGCTTAAGTGGTATCGAAGAGGAATTCGGCCTGTGGTTGTAACCTGTGGCAGGGGTTCCCGGATTTGTGTAGCTCTGATTCACAGGCAGCAGCAATAGCAACCATAGGTATTGGCAACAGCCATCGTTGTCAGTACTGAAGTCAAGGGCAGATCATGAGACAGTGGCTGCTGGAAATGTACTGTTTCATGTGTATAGGAAGGTGTGCCTCTAGTTTCCTGTTTGCACCCTCCCATCATACACTTTCCTAATCCTTAAGCTACCATGTTCCTTCCCAGAGGGACCCATCCTCCCTGTCCTGAGTCAAGACCTGCACTACACCCTTTCATTTACCAAACCCCATCTCCCTCAGCTTTAACTGTGCTCATGGAGATGTCTGCCCTGGCTAGTTCCTCCTTCAGTGATTCCAGTACCACAGCTTAGGAACCCCTGGCATATGTGTTCATAAACATACTGAGATGATCTCTTTACCTCTTCGCTTTGGGAGCGTACTTCTTTCCCTGCAACAGGTGGATCCGGCTGAGAGATGTTTCCCTGGGTTTTACACAGAGCCCTTGAGATAAGATTAACTTAGAGGCCAGTCCCTTGCTGAGAGAAACGAACCACTGAGTGCCAGAAATGTATCCCTTGTAAACTGCATTGCATTAGTAATGAATTAAATGAATTGCTGAAATGTCAACACAGTGTAAATTTGGGTGAAATGTAATTTGTAAGTGGAAAAGACAGTGGTGAGTTAAAAAATCTTCAAAATAAATCAAGCCACATTGCCCTTTTCTGATTTTCTAGGGCTGTTTTGTTCTTTAACAGCTTTATTAGGGCTATACAGGTGAGCTGACTGCAGGACAGAATTCAGATAAAAACAGTGGATAGGCACTAACGCTCTAATGCAAAGATCTTAACAGCTTTTTGAGTTTGCCTGTGTTCAACTAATTTAAAGAAGATTGTCGTGAAGGCAACTTAAGTATCTTCATAAAATAGAGACAAGCAGTTATATTTACTAAAGCGTGAAAGAATTACAGAAAATAAGCTAGGAAAGTCCGTCCCTCTTGTCCCAGGGCAAGACCAGATCTTTCTAGACAATCCTTGTCAGATCTCTGATCTCTTAACAGCCCCTGCTTCATAGGTGAAAAGTCTCAGGGACAGTATTTGAGTGAAGAACCGTGCATTGCAAAGCAAGCTCCTCAAAATAACACCTGCAGCTTCAAAATACCACAGGGTGAATGTCTCAGATCATTTGTGGTAAAGTAAACCTTATTTGCTCTTCATAAAGCTACTTCTAGGGTACTATGCTTGGTAGATCCTTGCTTCCAAAGGTAGAGTAGTGCAATATTCTTCCCCAATTTCTTTTTTTGTCCTTTTGAGGTTACCTTTGATAATGTAGGCAACCAAGCCAGAGAAAGGTGAAATTCTAATAACTTGTGAGGCTAAATGACACATCATAAGAACTTGAAGATTTGAACTGAAGCACTGGTAGGAAGCTAACAGATGATGACTGCAGGGCATACATACTGTAGGATGTACTTTGCATGTGAGTGAATGTGTACAGCATCCACAGAACATACTTGGGTGAACTGTGTGTAGAGAGGACTGGATGGTTTATCTTCTGCTGTAGTTAATACTGTACTTAGCGCAGGGAATTAAAATCCCAAAGCATCCATGGTTTTGATAGTTTAGAGTCAGACTACAGTGTCACCAAACGTGAGTTCATTGGTCCACTTAGTTCTTTAGTAAAAAATTATTGAAAACCAGACGTACCAGGATGGTAGCAGATTTACTCAGAGTTTAGAACAATTCTGGTTTGTATAGGATGGAGCTGAAGAGATTTTAAAAGAAATGTGATTGTGTAGTATGTTAATGAAATAATTCTTTAGTGACTTGGTGCTGTTTCTGTAACTCAAATGTATCTAGCATTGAAAAGATAAGCTTTCAATTTTATTTGATACTGTATTATTGCATGGATTGCCTGTGAGTGTAGTGTACCATTTGGAAACCACTTTAGGAAACTAGAAGGTCATCAAGGAGCCCTTGGCTATTCTCTGTGGTGGTAGGCTGCTCTCCACATCCAAGAGTAAACACCAGTTTGGCTTTCAAGAATTGGAGTTGAACAGTTGTCCTGGTTTGGTGCAATACTTTCACTTTACAAATGGGAAAAGGCTATTTGCAAATGCAGCAGTTTATTCCAGCATTCGATCTATTCATGTATGTCTTCTCTTTTGCAGCCTAACTGATTGCAGACCCAGCGTGTCAGAACTCATGGACAAAGTCCTGAGCAACCTGGTCTGACTTGGAGGTTATCCCTTCTTTGAGCTAACTTGGACTAGATGAAAGCCAGAGATCCGTTCCAACCTCAATTATATTATGACAGACATACTGAATTACTCTGGTGCTGGTTGCAGCACTTGCTTCTTAGTGGCTAGTTGTGTAGTGAGAAGGCCGAGAGCCTTTGTTTAGCTGCTGACAACTGTCTTTACCTTTAAGTCTGAATCTTCTCCATGGTAGTTTTCAACAAATGAGTGTATCCTGTGATCTTTGCTGTATTCTTCAGGATCTGTCTTTGGGAATTCTTGTGCAAAAAATGACAAGATAGGAGAGAGAGGGCTGGGGAATGCAGAACAGTCAAAGTCCCAGCACAAGACAAGCTTTCAACAGAACCTCTTCCTTAACTCTACATAATGGATTTTTGTTTGTTTGTTTTTTACTTCCCTTTGAAGTCTTGGGCACTGTCAGATGTGGGTAAGGATTTGGCTCGATCATAGCATTGATCCTGTTTGGCAATTTTGGGGGACAATCTTTAAGCTACCTTGATTTTTGTGGTTAGTTCTGAACACACCAAGTAGCTGGACTTCTTTAAGATCAAACCACTAATTTGTCCAGTGGATTCCAAACCCGGGTTTTTTTCTACCTCTCTCTACCCTTCTCCAAGAACAGAAAATGCAGTTCTTCAAAGAAGAACTTTGAAGAATCATTTCATGCTCTGACCTAGGAATATTAGCAAGAGGAGTAGACAAGTATCTGTTTGGGTTAGAGCCAGAAGTGTTCCCACGGTGAGATTTAGTGAAACCCCCAGTTTCCTGGACAGAAGGATTGATGGGCCTGACTTCAACCTGCTGGAGATACCTTGTGCAGTTGGGACTGGTCACTCAGAGGGGGTTTTGTCTTTGGCTTTGCACAAGATAGTTCAGTGGAGGTGCCAGGAGGGAGCAGTTTGACCAAACACTTAATCGAATGCTGAAAGCAACAATTTCTTGTTGGGTGGTGTGAGGTACCTGTGGTCCTAGAAGTTAAAAGCTTTTCAGTAAATGCAGTTGTTCATCTGACCCTTTTTTTCTGTTCTTATTTTTCCCCTCTGGGTTCCACCTAAGAGGATTCTGCCCCAAAAGAGAGACCCAATAAGATATTTCTGCTCCTTTCACTGATGATCTCTTCCCTTGCCTTTCCTTTTGTCCTTGCTGGAGTTCCCCAGGGGCAGAGGGGTCTCAATCCCCAGCTGCCGGCCTGCATCATGATCAGCACTGTGCAGAATTCAGGCTCTTACTTTGTCTCTCTCTGCTGTTTTCCAGCCATGATTATTTTCCTTCCCTTTCTTTCACACACATTTTGGGAGCACTTTTTTAAGGTCAAGGTCTAAGCCCAGCACCCAGTCAAAGCAATGGCAGGATGCTCTGCATGCCAAGGAGAGCAGAAATGTTCTCAATTGGTGGTGGAGGCTTCTGTTAGTTCCTGCTGCCACACTGACTCACTGTGCAACTGGAGTCCAGGAACGTGCATCCAGAGAAGATAAGTGCATGATGGTTACACAAATCAGCAGTACAGCCTCTCAGAGTGGAAGGATTTATGTGCTGCGTGGCCTTCAAGAAATTGTTGAGCAGCGTTTTAACAGTCCCAGCACATGTGGGAGCAAAGGGCTGCAGAGCTGGATTGGAAGTTGGTAATATCTGCATGACTGTGACCTCGTTAAAGACAAATCTAAATAAAAAGAAGACTTTCCCAACTAAAAATGTAACGTATAATTTACCCAAAGTTAAAGGACTTTTTGAGTTAAACTTGTGGAGTGTTTTATAGGAAAAAAAATTATAATTGGATATTCTTTAAGAACGGTGCATTATATGGCAAAGAACTGTGATTCTGCCCTCAGGAAAGAGGCATCTTCATAAAAGCTGGTCATTGTTCAGTAGTGAAGACAGCATTAGGAACAAAAAAGTAAAAGCAATGTGGAAGAGGAGGGAGAGTGGGGCGCAGTTAATGTAAATTAGAAATGAAGTGCAGAAAACTGGAAATTAAAAGGAAAATGTAAAATTATCCTTGGCTGCTATCTTCAAGGATGATAAAGAATTTAAACATTCTGCTTGAAACAAAAATAATTGTGTAAGACCTCTTTGAAATAGAAATGGTGCAATTGTTAATGATGATGAAAAAAAGTAGAAGCATTTAGTAAGTATTTCTGATCTGTGTTTGGATGACAGCAGAATAATATGCTAGAATCACAGGAAGATAATGAATTAATTTCTGAATTAATAGGCCTCAAGAAAAAAGTATTATAAAACACTAACTAGTAATAAGCATTTTAGAAAGTACATGTTGAGATAACTTGCAGGCAAGAGCCCCAGCAGAGGTGCTAGAAAGATGAGTAGTTTGCAGATGACAGTTTTTAATAGTGGGAAAACCCAGGACACTGGATTTTTGGCTGGGGTTTCAATACGCCAAAAGGGAAACTGGATTAGTCAAGCAAAACAATCATATGGGGAGTTTAGAGGGAAGCACTTCTTCCTGGGCGCCTTCTTTCTCTGTGGGCTTAGGGGCAAGCCCTGGAGGAGATGGTCCCTTTGCGTACCTACTGCATTTAAGGCCTCCAGTGACTCTTACATGACAGAGTGAGACTTCAGCTGCTTTAGGAATGGGTCGTTCAGAGCCATTGAATCAAAAAAAAAAAAAAAAAAAAGGACAGAAAGTGCTGCTGGTTTGAGAGGGAAGTGAGCTGACTGAGATTCAAAGCCATCATCCCCCAAAGCAGTATCAATTTTGGATTAACTGTCAGTGGGAGGTGGTAGCATGCTGGTTATTCTTGGACGTTCTGTCCACCAGTGAGTTAAGCTTCTGCTTACTTACGAATTAGTTTTCTTTGGAAATGTTCTGAATGATGATGCAGATGCTGAAACGGTAATTCCTCTTTTGATGGGCTGGGAAGGGAGCGTGGAGTCAGTACAGCTTCAAGCCTCCCTGCTAAAGAACAGGTATGCTCGCTGTTGAGCTTTTGTTCTTGCCATGACAGTGTCCAGCTGCAGGGCTCAGATGCTCTGTAGAGAGCATGCCTGTGTGCTGAGGGAATTTTCCCACCTTTGCACCCACTCTAAAAAAGGATTTGTAAGATTAACTATAGGAAAGTCTTTCTACGTGCTGGCTGTGTTCCACCGGGGCACTAACAGGGGCTTGCCTGCTATGGGCTCAAGGCCTGGATGAGATGCAAAAGCCCAGACTGCACCTATGTAACAAATTGGAGCACAGAAGTGTGAGATGTTGCCCAAGGAAGCTCTTCAAAGATACAGGAGGCACATGCCAGAGTGCCACTTACTAGCCAGTGCCTTAGAGCTCCTCGCTGCAAAAGCATGCAGCAGTAAGGAAAAGCCTGTTCAAAGGAACAGCATGCCTTTGGGGAGAAAAAGAAGGTAAGGCTAAGGGTGAAGCATTAAACTAGTTCACATGCTGATTCTGCTTTGAATTGTATGATAAAAGATATTTATTGTCTATACGTCTGCATGGTCCCCCACTTCCCCATCAGCTTTGCTTCACAGCTTCTCATTTACCGTCCATTACAGCTCTGCTGTGCTCAGCTTCAGTGGGTTCACGACAATGGCAGAGGTGGTAATTCCACTTCTTTTTCCTTAATGTTGCCTTGAAGGAAGGTAATTTGGCTTTTCCTAAAACACTGGAATGTGTTTCTCTGAATTGTGAATATCCCCTAATCTGTGAATATCAGAGAGGCTTTTGTGTCGTTAGGTTAACTCGGAGGTTAGGGCAGTCGGTTTCTGCACTCTCATGCTTTGCAATTTGCACCTGATATTTGTCACCATTCATTACGAGTAAGATTCTCAGCCTAATCTTTTGTTCCTACTATCAAGCTGGTATCTTTAATGATGATGTGAAAGCACTATTAATTATTAGATGAATGGAAGGAACAGAACTAGAAATGGAGCTACAAATGGAATTATTAATATTTATGGAAGCTTAATTATGCTATAATGTTTTGTAGACCTGCATTGAAAAAGATCTGCACCATCCAGGAAATGCTTTCCCTGATGTGGCTTTACATAATCAATTCTTAATATCTGGAGCTTCAAGTGAGTGATTTTTAGATTCAGCTTTAGAGCCCAGCACTGCTTTTCCACTGCAAGGTGATGGCAGGGAGGAGAGCTAGCTGGGCCCTTCCTTCTCATCTGTCTTGCCTCAGGGTGAATCAAAGATGCAATGGCTGATTTAAATTTATGCTACTGTTGTCTGGTTCCCATGTCCTACTTCTCTCCTTACTTTCTCACTTTCCCTGCTCTGTCCTTACCTTCTGCCTCCCGCAGTAGCAGGGAGTATACAGTATATGAAACCAGTGAGGGGAAACTTAATCTTTCTGCCTCATCTGTCTTAATCCAGTAGAGATCCCATGTTATGCCAGAAAAATTTGCCAAGAGAAGCTGGTAGCTTCTATGTGTGGGAAGTAAATTCAATCCTAAAACTTCTTCGGCAAAAGCTGTTTGGAGGATGTTTCTAGGGGCATATTCTGTGCATGACAGGCAGTTCCATCTGTTTGCAGAACAATCGCAGACAGTGTGAGCAGCAGAGATGGGGAGCTACAACTGACCTCTTCAAGGGTATTGCCAAAGCTAGAAAATACAGCTCCAAAGTGTATTTTAAAAGACCTTCCTCCGACTTAGCTCTGCATCAATGTCTTTGCATGTCCTACCTGGCACTGAGAGGCTTGTGGTGCTGATGTTGTAGAAATACATAAAAATGAAGCTCCCCTTCGTTCACTGTCAGCTACAAGTTTTGACAGTTTCTGAAGCATTTCAACACTTCTTAAATGTTTGACTATGTTTCTGCTTACAGAATATTTCTTTGTCTTATTCTTCTGGCAGTTGTTAGGTTAGAATGCAAAGCGGAGATTTTCCTAATAGTAATATGAAAACTGGTGACAGAAAAAAGATTTTAAAAATGTAATAAAATTTAGAAGATTAAGAAGAAAAGGACAGAAAATGGAGTCTTCTAGTTTGTCTTGTAAGAGCTATTAATAGTGAATTTGAATGAGCTCAGTGCCGTGGGCTCCTGCCTTCTTTGCTTGCTTTGTTGTTAAGTGCTGCTGCAGTATGATTGCTGCCCATTTTATGCATTTTGCAGTTTGTGCACTGGATTTGTCTTTCAGTCACTCCTTTGTGTACCTGTGGCTGTTCACAAAAGTCACTGACAGAAACAGATTAGCATTATTGCAGAGGTACCTCAGATCCCTTGTTTCCTTCATCTGTTAAGGATAGGGGTCCAAGGACATTCTTATTATACAGTGAATTGCAGGCCATAAGAGTTGTATCTGCTCAGTAATTCCTTGTATGTGGGCTGCGCACTCTGAAGTCTTTCATGCAGTCCCTGGGCTGGGTCACTGTGAGGCCACATTTAATTTAAACAAGAGTACATTCAGCTGGCCAGAATGTGTGTTTGAAGTTTAAACTCATGGTGGTTTCCTCCTGCCTCCATGGGGCTGATTACCACACATTCCTTTCTTTTAATTTCAGCCCTCTGCAGTTCTAGGAAAAGGTCCTTGATTAAGTACTGAGAAACCAGTCTATTTGCGGGTCTAATTTTGTTGCTTCAATTACATTACTGTATGCTAAATATAGGAAGGCACCAAGCAAATCCCAGTTCCTGGACTGAACAGACTGTTCAAGAGCACTGCTCAAATTGAAATGGTGTGACTTGGGCCTCTGTTTAATTCTAGCTAATGAACCAATTTCTCACAGAGTGTAAATCAGCACATCTACATTGATTTATAGGCAAGTAGCTGGGTCATCACCATTTCACACAGCTAAAAATGAGCCTAGTGCCCAACTCTTTCTAACTGAAGGTAGCAGAGATAAATGATGTATCATGCTGGTGGAGTTTAGAAGTCCCAGAGGGACAGCAGAGTGCTTCAATCTCTTAGCTGGTGTCTGAAAACCTAGAAATCAGCAAGTGGAAAACATTCAACAACCTGGTCTTGTAGTTTGCTGCTGACTCTCCGATGCTTTCTATGCTATTCCCTGCTGTTTTGTTGGGTTTTTTTTACTTAGCGCTGAAATCTATGGAAGATAACGATGAAGTCTGCTTGTCTTCTAAACATGTGCGTATGGCCTTGGCATTGCAGGGAACTTCAGAGTCCTGTGTATCTATGCAGATTTGCATTTTTCTTCTGTCCAGCAGGTGAAAAAAACACCCAATAAACAGAAAACCACAGCATTTTCAGTGCATGGAACACTTGTGATAGCTGAGAGGCTGATTGCGCTGGAGGCAAACGTCTTATCTGCTGAACAGCTCCTGTAGACTGTATATCTCGGGGAACAGCTTCTCCTGCAACACTTCTGTGGCAGCATGCCATGGCCCTGTCCTGGGGTGACCAGGTGTTAGTCTGAGCCACTGCATGGCTCATTCATTCTCAGGCCCGTTGGCCAAGACTTCTGACAAGGGAGCCAGTTTGCTGGGTGCTCAGTTGAGGCCTACCAACACAGATGTCACAGGCTTTCTTTTATTTTTCTGCAGGGCCTGACCTGAGTCTGTATAAAAGACGGTGCAAATTCTCATCCAGCTGTGCTGCTGACTGCAGACTTAGCAGCGGCATTTCTCCCTCTATTCACAGCTCAGGGCTGCCGCCCTGTATTTCAAGGGCAGCTTGTGGGGAACTGTGAAACAGACTCGGTCTGATTCCTGTTTTCCTTTTTTGTGTTCCTCGAGGCTATCCTCACATTCCTCGCAGCTGGTGACTGCTCTGTTTCTCTGAATCTCATTCTACCGTACCTACAAGCCAAATACTTGTCATCTCTAAAAGATGTTTGTTTCCACAGAAGAATAGCAATGAGGTTACTGTCTGCTCCCTTCACAGTCAGCCACGCTGAGAGAAGTCCAAATATCCAATCATCCCTTGGAATTCGTATTGCATGAAGATAAAGCAGCCAAAAATAGTTTCCATGAGCTGGATGATTCTATAGCTTTCTGTGTTTATCTAACAGGAAAATGTTAAGAAGTACAGTAGGTCATGCACTAAACTGAGCAAAATCTTGGGGCATGTGGGAGCTCACAGAGATGAGCTTATCATTTATTTATTTGATTAGCTTAACCTCTCTCTGCTTGAGAATTGCCTGCAGTTCTCTTGCATTGCTCTTATATTTATTTGATAAAAGGAAAAACCAACCCAGCTGTACTGTGAGGAACTGGAGATGCTGAAAGAGGCTTTTGGGGAGGGGAGGAGGGAGGGAGAAGAATTTGCACAGCTCTGCCAGAACCTTATTTTTTCCTGCCTTCCAAGAACAGGGCTGTGTTCCATCCCCTGCTGCCCCCTCAGCTGATGCTGGGAAGAGCAGCTGAGTTTAGCTCACTGTTCCTGGAAGTCCCTGAGACATTGAGCATTGAAAGACCAGTATTTTCTGTAGCAGGCTCTGCTTGAATGGAAAAGATGAGCTGATCTTCATCCCTCTTGTTCACTAGCTTGGATTAACTCTCACTGCACCAAGAGCAGCTACAGAGGCTACAAAATGTGTTCTTTTAGAAAGGGACAAAGGCTTTCTTCATTCACTGGGGCCACATATCCAGAAGTCACTCTGAAATACCATGTCACATCATCGGCCAAATGTATCCTTGATGTAACTCAAGTTCACTAGATTTATGCTAGGACCACCTTTTATTTTTTTATCTTGCCTGTCAGATTTGAAGCACGAGCAGCTATTCAGCCAGGCAGATTGGTCCAGTGGCCGTGTCCTCACTGGGCTCTGCACTTCAGTAAGGAAAATGCCTTTTGGAGTGCAAAGAGCTTCTCAACCACAGATTCCCTCAAAATATTCCTGGTTAAGGTGCACCTTGAGAGTAATTACAGCATGGTGCTGTATACTGATGCACAAAATGTTTGATAATGTGCTTTTAGAGCCATATAAAGAATATACAATCCTAAGGGTAAATTCCAGTCAGTTAAATGAAATTACTTATATGAGGGTCTGTGTTTGTGTTACAGATAGGGAAGAGGAGTTTGTGCTTTGTAATCTTATAATTTGGATGCTGTTTCTTGCTACATGATTGAAGTCAAGCACTGTTCTCCAGTGCCTCAGTTACCCCTGTGTGGTATAGGATGTACTGATACTGTGGTTCAGCTGGGGATCGTGAGGGTTTACTAATGCCTGTGGGAACCACCGGGCAGAGAGATCACTGGAAATGCACTGACTCATTTGCTTCTTTCTTCAGGCTAACTCAAAGCTTGTTATTCCACAGCTGTGACTGTCACAGCCATAGCCTCAATGCCAAATTTATCTGAGTCTCATGGCTGTGATGAATCTGATGAGGTCTAGAAAACAGCTTAAGGTGATCAGAATGTAGCAGATGTAGGCATTTCTATTGCTATTTCCTTGGATGCAGTTAGCCGAAGACGAGTAGTCCAATGGTTTTTCTCTTTCAATGTTTTTGGCTTTCTTTATTCAGGGGAGAAAGAAAATCCCTTCCATTCCCTCTGTGCCTACAACCGGCTTAGACTTCTCACTTGACACAGGTTGATTTTGAGCAGCCTGGGGGCTTTACTTTCTTAGTCGAGCTGTGATGAAGGCTGGCCCCTGATTTCAGCTCCTCAGTGCATTAATCCAGCAAAGAAAAACTCACCATGAATGCTAGCGTAGGCATCTGTTGAAGTACACGCAAAGAAGGAGAGAATGAGAAGGAGTTGGGGTAACCTGCGACGTCAAATTCACTCTTTCTAAGCTGGCACTGGTAGCTGCATGTAATGAGATGACTTTTTGAGATGATTTTTGTGCCTGTGCACTTCATGGAAGTTACAGATTATTTTTTTTGGCATGGGCGGTGAAGGAAGAAGGGCTGAAGCACTGGGATCTTATGAGTTTCTGCTTTGTCCCATCCTGTCCCCTAAAGAAATTTATGGCTGTTCAAGTTTCAGGCTTCAGTCAGCAACCTGTAGTATTGCACGGCAGAGAAGAGGCTGTGGTGTGTGAATCCTGTCTGAGAGTATGGCCTCTTGGGAAGGAACTGAATGAACAACCCTATCTCCTGCCTCCCCCCGCCACTGCCATGGAAGCACTGCGGTTTGGTTGGTTGCCTGGATAAACAGCGGTGGGGAGATTTTTCTACTCGAGCACGTATTCTGGGGAAGTGTAACAGCACGGTGCTGCAGGCTGCCCACCATCTCTGCTTTCTGCAGAGGTGCTGAAGGTGCTGTTGCTGGCAGTTCCTGCACGCGTCGCTTAGCCCTCCTGTTGTGTGTGGTCTCAGTTTGGTTTGTGCAGATTCTTGCTACAGCGTGGGAAGTTGCCAGAGCAGTGATGTTCGTGCTGCTGCTGAGCCTCCAAAAGTTTCTTTGTTTGACTACCTCAGTTCTTGGAATTGATCTAGGCCAGGCAGCATCTTGAAAAACAGTAACTAGAAAAATAAATTCTTCCACCTGATGCTTTCCTATTAGCACAGATTCAAAGGGAAAAACAGAGCCGTTGCAAAAGAATGCAGGTATGCTGTGTGGTGGTGAGGTGTCAGCGACTAAGTCAGGCTCACAAAACATCATTTAAACAAAAATCCATGAGTACCTGCTCAGCTGGAGACAGCTTCATTCCTGTACTGTGCCCACAAGGTGGGTGAGTGTTTGCCGGGGCCAGAATAGCTAACATATGCTTATAAAACATGCTACCAATAGTTTTGGTCCTTGCACTGTGGCCTCACAGATACCGCCTAGAGGAACAAAATATAGTTGTCCTATTTCTGAGTAACAGACTGATCACAGTGAAATAAGGATTTATAGTATAGGATCTTACTGAACCCATGATAACAATCGCAAATTTCCAACAAATTGGTTTTCCAGCAGCCTTGAATTTTCATGGGTGAGGAATAAGAATTTCCTTTGATTTGGGTTTTATGATAAAAACTGTTACTTTTTTGTTACCAGAAGAGGTAGGGTCAGTTGCCTGCTCCCCTGCGGACAGTTCCTATACACAGCTCTTTTTCCCAGGCTCGCTAGCCCTGGGACGTAAGGTCATATGAGCTGTGACATTTGTCCTAGAAATACCAGGCTTGAAACTTAAAGTACTCATTATTATTTCCATTACAGAACCATTCAGCATTTTGCAGTCTGGGATGCATTTAATGTTACAGGCATACACTGTCCAGCAGCCAACGCCCAGGAAGCTTGCATTCGATATCAGCAGGGAAAACAAAGGGAGAGAAGGGATCTGGAGCCCAAGAATGCATGGTGGTTTGTCTCAGGATAGCTGACAGGTCAGGACAGAAATGGAAATAGGCTTTAGGTCTTCTGAGTCTCAGCCAGCATCTTCGCTGCCCCTCAGTTGGGGGTGAAAGTCTCTGAAACTGATGGTTTGATCACTTCTGGCTCCTGACTGAAACATAAATGGCATAGGTCATATGAGCTGTGACATTTGTCCTAGAAATACCAGGCTTGAAACTTAAAGTATTCATTATTATTTCCATTATAGAACCATTCAGCATTTTGCAGTCTGGGATGCATTTAATGTTACGGGCATACACTGTCCAGCAGTGTGGATTGACAAAACAAATTTGCGGTTGAAATACCGTGTGGTATCTTTTTAGTGCCATGTTGTGCATGGTTAGGACTCTGAAACAGTGTCTGAAGTACAACTGAGATCTTCTTCAGATGGACAGAGCATCTGTGCAGCTGCAGCCTCAGAGCATACCTGCATGTTGGAGCATGAAGCTCTCCTGGGAAGCACAGAACAGTCCCTTCTGAAAATGATACTTCTTGAGAGTGAATTTTCTGTATAACCAGCCCTGGATTTCCCTAACTTGTGCTGTGTTCATGATTGTTTAGTGGATCTTGACACTGGTGAGTTGGGACAGGACGAGGCCTTCTCTGGCTCTGTGACAAGTTCTTGTGAAGGCCCACACGTAGCAGCATCGTGTGCTCCACTGTGCATGCACACCAGCCATGTCTGCGCTGGGACAGCGAGTGCTTCCTTCTCTCTTTGTTCATATTCAGTAGTTTGTTTGCAAAAGCAATTTTGTAGGCATGGGTTTGTCTCGGGGGAGCACAGGGTTGGAGTTTGGAATTTCAAATCGTTTCAAGCTCCCCGAGGTGCTTGGGAGCTGTACTTGTATAGCAGAAATTTCCAGAAGCCTACTTGTGTCCCAAGACCCTTTTGCACCAGGTGCCGTACTGACACAGGCAAAGGGCTGAGCTTGTGAGTACTAACGCTGTTTGTGCCCGCATTCATGGTGTGGAAACAAGGACAATCCTGTATGGCTGAAAAAGGGTGATTTTTTGTGTCTTGTTCGACCCCCCTGCATTAGGGCTCTGGTTGTTTTTCAGGAATGACCCTTACACAGACGAACAGAGATTCAGAAATGCAAACTCTGGCTCTGGTATGTATTGAGAACTCGAAATGGATGGCGGCCTCAACTGTAATGTTTCTTTGCTGTCTCAATCCCAGGGGTATTTTGTTTTCACTATATGTTCCTCATCACTCTTAAGTGACTCTCCCTGCAATCTTTTCTCCATCCTTTCTGCCTTCCTTGCTTCGCCTACATTCTTGGCTTCTTTCCTCCCACTATCTCATGTACCTCTCTCCCTGACTGTCCCCTCACCAGTCCTTACCACACAGACCGTCTCTTCCCCTCTTACTGCCACCACATTTGTCCTCTTCTTCTTTCTCAAATTCTCTCTTTCTTAAATCTTTCCCTCTGCTTTATAGCTAGTTCCTCTGTGGCTTTCAAGTACTTGTGTCCCTACACTCTTTGTCTGTGAAAGAAGAACAAATAGACTAAACAAGAAGTTTGCCAGGTCTTTGCTGTGCTCTTGATAAATTCAGTGCTTCTGTAGCTTCTCGTTCTGACAGTGCAGGCAGGGAGCCCAGCATCCCCCCTCCCACACGATGAGCTCACAGGGAGCTGTCACAGTTTATTCTAAGAAATCAGCTAATGTACAGTACTCAGCAGAGGCACCCCTCCCCTGGGAGGATCAGCAGAATTAGGATGTGCAGCAAGTTATCTGGGGGATTACGCAATCTTATCACCTCCTCCAGGATGCTGGGGAGCGACGAGCACCGTGTGCTCCGAGTCACACTTCCCCCTGCAATGCGGTACAGGTTTCCTGACTCACTTCCTCCCAGGACTTCTGTTTCCTTAGGTCTCTGCACCAACATCACAAGCAAAAAAACAATGTGACAGAGACAGGGAAGTCAAGGCAGCCATAGCTTCCAAGCCATGGTAGCACCTGCCCGGTGCTCCTTGTCTGTTCTGACTTTGGGTGGGAAGCCAGTGCTGCTCAGCAGGCAGTGCACAGAAGAGCCACTCACTGCTCGGTGCTGGGGAGGCAGTAAAAGTTTAGTTGGCTTGCTGAGACAGCTAAGACCTAGCTGAACATTTTCAATTATGCAGCTGGTTTGTAATTTTTAACTCAGAAACATCCCATCGTATATCTACAAATTAAATGCACACCAGTGATCACCCTCCTGTGATAGGCAGCTTGTTCCTGTAGCATGAGAGTCTGGAATGGAGAGAAGGAGTAGGAGCTGGGAGGGGGCAGAACTGCTGTGGCACAAATCCTGCCCCCAGAGCCAGCTGCTTGCTAAAAGCAGATCTTCTAGGCACTGATGGTGGGCTTGCCTTGCTGCTGGCTCTTTGAGAGCGGGCAGCAGCCTAAACTATCTTCAGCATCAGGGGCATGCTCTGGTAGTTGTTCACTTTCTGCATACTTACTGTTTTTCTTCAAGCCTCTGGCTCTGGATTCTCTCTCATAATGAGATAGTGTATGATTTTTTTTCTTTTTTTTTTTTAAAAAAAAAAAAAAAAGAAGATGATTCTCAGCCCTTGTAGTGACAGGGAGAACTTGGAAAATATGACTCTCTAAAGGGTCAACAATCTGAAGACCAATAACCAGCCACATGCAACCGTTCCGCCCTGACACCCTTACTACTAGCATTACAGTCTATTGATTTCTTGAGACCTGACTCCTGGGTTCAGAGTGCTTGGAATAAGCCTCATGTCACTTGCTCACCTCCTTCGCTGGAGTGGGAGGGGAGTGCTGAGTTACTGGAATAGCTGTCTCTTCAATACCTGGAAATATTCTTTCTTTCTCTCTGCATCACGGCCTAGTTTTAGAGCATGCTGTGTGACATAAATTATGTTCAAGTTGCTAGTCATCCCCAGGGCTTAATTTTATCAAGCCTTTATATTAGAGAAAGGATCTGTACTGAGGCCTAAAAAGTCCTGCTTATCTCCACAGTGACCCGGCTGGCAGTGTGCATTTCCAGGACACGTTGATAGAACGTCAGAGCCTGGTTTGGTGCAGCACTCCCATGCAGAGCTCTAGATCAGACTGTAGGGGCTGATGAACTTGACATCTGCCCCCAATACCACCCATGTGTGCTTTTAAGTCAGTAATATAAAGTCATCCTACTGACTTGCTAGGTTGTGTCTCCCTGCTGTTAGAGAATAAGCAAAAATGAACAGGCCTTTCCATTTTGTTTAGTACCACTTCTCTGAAAATACTAGAAGTAGCTTAAAAGAGAGTAAATGTGACACCTTGTTCCTGTGTTTATTTGTGTGCTTATAGTTTGGCTGAAAGACAGGAGAGGGAAGTGTGACTGTACGAGACTCCACTTGGGACTCCTTCCTCCTACCCAGGATGTGTGTTGTTGAATGAAGATTTACTCACACTAGTTAGTGAATAAGTTGTCCCAGGGAACTGGGCGTGGGTTAGTTCTTTGGGAAGTTTGGCTTTCTGTACAGGTCAGTAGGGTGGCATGGGATGACCAGGCTCCGTTGAGATGCAGGCAACTTGCATTCTGCTGTGCAAATTAACACTGTACAAGGGATTAAACATTTTGGCCTGGGTTGAGCATATAGTTTTCTGTTACTCTGACAGCAGAGATGAGAGAAAGGTCTTTTTTTCTTCTTTCTTTCTTTCCTTTTTTTCTTTTTTTTTTTTTTTTTTTTTTTTTTTTTTCCTTTTCACTAGCAGGAGCATACCTCTTGTTAGCTGCTAATAGCCTAGGAATGCTGCATCCCAGCAGTGATGGCCCTGTGCCTTAGCCAGGATATAATAATCGTGTTTTTCCACTCCGTTACAGGTATACAAAGCCAGCAACAGTTCATGCAAGAATCACGAAGTCAAGTACTAGTTTGAGAGTCTTACAAGAAGGAAAGATACCAAAGGTTTCCCAGCTTTAAGCTTTCAGAAGGGGAAAAAAGGAGAGCCTGCAGCACAGCTATGTTTGGAGAACAGGACTAAGAGCATTGGCCTCTGCTTTGGGCAGAGGGAAGTGGTTTTGGGAGTCTCAGTAGCAGGGGAATAGGAGGACCCTGTTGTGGAATATCCCAGTGGGTGTCAGGTTTATTGCTGTCGAAAGGAGGGATTACAAATGCAGTCAGATCTTACCTCTGAGCATGCGAGAAGACTGGCATCTCCTCTCAGAAATATGTAGGAGCTGATTACTGTGCCCATTTTTGTGTGTGTTGTGTGACTGCATTTTTCCATTTCTTTTTGCTCTCTGTTTATTGACCTACAATCTTTGGCCTTTAAACAAAAAAGCCATAGGATATAACAAAGTGTTGAATTTATATTAGGAGTGATGCAATCCTACTGTGACTGCTATAACTGTATCATAAAGGGCTTCTTTAGCAGGAGAAGCCTGACCTAACACAGCTAGTTCTACTGCAGGCCCCTCTTCTCCTATACTCCCACAGGGTGGCTTGTGTGGATATGATGGGCAAGGAATGGCTTGTATGTGCCCAAGCCATGGTGACTAGTGGAGGAGAGGCTCCTCTGCTAACTTTGGAAAACAACCAGTTTGGCTCTAGCTATCCCAAGTTCAGAGAGGTGGAAGGGTTTCATAATAGCACCTGGTTTCATTCTTCCTTCCCCCTCTGATGTCCCTGAGTAGTTCTGTCCTGGAACACTGAGAGTTTATCCCCCATCTCTGTCAGGAGTTTCTCCGAATATGTCTGATAGTTAAAGGAGTAGTTTTACAGTCTTGTCTTATGCTTATGGAAAGAGTCCTTTCTTGGCAGCTCTTGCAATCTAAATAATGCAAGTTAAAACCGCAACAGATAAAACACAGGGCATGAATCGAAGGAAAGGTTAGCAAGAGGACAATTTAGACGTACTGAACTAATTTTTTTTTTTCCCACTGGAAAGGTTGAAATTAGTAATGTGGGGAGAGGACTTTCCTTGGAGGCTTGCGTCAAGTTTGCAGATCTGGTCAGAATAGAGCCCTTTGCCCAGCTGCTTCCATGCCTCTGTCTGCTAAACCTGCAAAAGGGGAAAGTCTGTGCAGCAAACAAAAGGCAGCTTTGACGTCAAGACCTGGGACCGTTGCCCTGACACTGGGAGGTGGAGCACAGAAAGGAATCCGCAGCTAATAGGCTTTGGACTGGAGTGCACTTTGGCAGAGGGACAGCTACTACCCCTTCTTTCCAGGAATAATATTGTTTATTTCTATCTCACTCTCTCTGGCTAAAGTTACCCTAGTCAGGTTTCACTTCACCTGTCTCTACCATAAAGTCATCAGAGCCCAGAAAAATCTAATCTTGCAGACTCACCGTTCTCCATAGCCTCTTTCCCAAAGCACTACACTGCATATTTGTTTTGTTTCTTTACTTTTATGATTTCATGACCACAACTTTCTCTTACTGAAGCTTTTGCTGGTACAGTTTAATAAACACATACCCATGCAGTTTGCTATGCTTGTGTGTGGCTGCACACATACGTGTAGATGTTCGAGTAAGTACCATTGCTGCCTGCGAAGGAGGAAGGGTCTCATCTCTGCGGCTGTGTATATGTACGTAGAATTCACTGTGTTAACAGCAACAGATATTTCTGGTTTGCGCAAATGGCTCTGTCCTGTGGACGAAAGCTTTGTTCTGGGAAGTTCCAAAATGTTGCAACGCAAGGCGGTAACAACCTGAAGTTCAGTGGATTTGTTACATGGTTTTGATTGGCTCCCGGATTTGTTAAAAAAGACACTATTTTTACATCAGTTTCAGGTTGCCAGCCTTTCCTGGGCAGGCTTTACAAACTGTTGAGTCATGGACCAAACCTTTAGTAAACTGTCCCGTGTTTTCTGTTTTATTCATCCTTCCTAGCTCTGCAGTTCAGGTCAGTGCATATTTGCCCCCTGTGCACTTACGAACACTGTGCAGCCTTTGAAAGTTCAAGAGCTGAATCCAAGCCTCTGGACAGGATGGCAAAGGCACTCTCAGGTGTAGCTGTATTTGGCTGTGTATGATCCAGGAGGAGATGAAGGGGAACTTTATGACCAGCTTTGAAAAGCTTCACTCAGTAAATCAAATGCAAGTTTTTCTCTGAGTCCTATGAGTTGTAATCCCTGATCAGTAGTTCTTTAGGTTGGCTGCAGGGAGCAACCTGTGAATAAGCATTCCCAACACTCCACAAAGCAATACTGCTTCTCAGACTGTTATAGTTACAGACTTTTCCACCAGTTCTTGTTGAACCCTTCTGAGATTTAAGATCACAAAAGTGCATTGCCGCTCTTTTTACGTACGCGTGCGATATGAATGAGAAGTATTGACAATAAGTCTATGAGATATTAATGGCATAAAAATTTATGGCTCTTTTTGGTTTTGAGATTTTTGAGTTAAATTCACCCCTTTAAAATACACGAGTTCATTTTTTTTCATTCTTGGATAGTTACTCAAGATTGTCCCTGGTGGTTCTGAGTTGCTTTGCTATGTTGGTGGTCATTTGCTTCCTTCTCCCACCTCAAATTCAGGTGTTAAAATCATGGAGATTATCTATGTCAAAAAAAAGAGTTTAAACTGAATGTTCAGCAGCTCCTCAGATAGGAACCTTTAAAAGAGGTGGGTTGTTTTTTTCTAGTTCCTAGTACAGGCCTGTTGCTCTCATCTTACAACATGCATTTGAGGAGCTGCAAGTTTTCAAGCTTGGTTCATAGCGGTCTCCGCTTCTCTTTGTACTTCCCTAATCTGAATTCCTCACTGCGTATGTGTTGTAAGAGTTTCTTTGTGTGTCATTCTACACAGAAGCCAGATCCTAAGAAACTGAAGAAAGCTTCTTTTTAAAAAATGAGTTTCCTTTTACAATCTCTTTCCCCTGCTGTATGATCGGATGGTTGGCAGATGAGTGATTCTGCTCCTGTCTTGTCTGATTTCCTGGAAGAGCCTGACTGCTGGCTCAAGTGATGGCAGAAAGGAGGATGGGAGGGACTGCCTTGCAAAAAAGCTGGTGACACATGAGTGTTAATGGAGAAGAAAGAGTTCTTGGATCTAGTTTAATTTCCCCAGCCTTCCTAAGAAAGGGAGGGGAGTGAATGCAGCTCTCCAACACTGCACTGTTCCAGCTGCCTTCTGCCCTTTCAGATAGGCACTAGCTCAGTGTTCCCATGTTGAGCAACAGAGAATATGCTCTGGTCTAGACCTAAAGGATCTTAACACTTTAGATTATACCGTGGTTTCTCGCTCTGTTTTCCACTGCATTTTAATTAGAGCTTATATTATGTGGTTACTTAGAGCCTTTGTTGTCTTTTTATACTGCACTGTGAGAAGAGAAGGTGCCGCCCAGATGTTTCAGCAGTGGAGGAAGGAAAGGTGGGGCACTTGGAGACACAGAAGAGGACTTGAAAGACGAACACAGTGGCTGGGTGCTTCTGATAAACTGATCGGCAGTCAAGTATTGATGCAATTTGCTTGGATCAGGCTGGTGCTTTGCGCCAGTCCTGGTCCTAGCAACCCCACTGGTGAACTGCAGTTTGTCACAGTAGAGGGGAAACTGGTGTGATAAATTGTATGGCTGCCCAGCTATGATAGTTGTAGCTGGGGGATGAAAACAGGCAAGGGGAGAATTTGTGAGTATTGATAAAGGCAAATCCTGGCAATCAAAATCCTGTTTGGAAACCAGCTCTGTGGGAAATGGCTTTGTGTTTTATGCTAGCTGGGCAGAAATACTTGCTGGTGATGTGTACAGAATTAAGCCCTGAGAGGTGAGCCTGTGACACGAGTGATTTGCTGGAAAAATGTAGCAGTTACCTTAGCGGTGGCTGAAGAACTGAGCAATGGGGTATGTCTGTTTGGACAGACTTCCAGTTGGGTTCGTGCTCAAACTCTGACAACCCAGAATAAATAGGGAGGGGCACGTAGAACAGAAAGTATGGAAAAGACACTTTTTCTTGTGTTTTAAAAATTTTCTTATGCATCACAGAATCATAGATTGATTGGGGTTGGAAAGGACCTCTGGAGACCATCTAGTCCAGCCCCACACCAAAGCAGGTTCATCTAGAGCAGGTTGCTCAGGATCACGTCCAGGCAGGTTTTGAATATCTCCAGAGAAGGAGACTCCACAGCCTCTCTGGACAGCCTGTTCCAGTGGTCTGCCACCCTCAAAGTCAAGATGTTCTTCCTCATATTCAGATGAAACTT
>NW_009610326.1:0-17889 GCF_000690535.1 Cariama cristata
GTGGGGGGTGGTACTATAGCTGTTAATATTGTGGGTTTGGTAGCACCACATTCAGTTATAATGTTTCAGGGACTTTGTGAGGCTTTACCAGTACAGGAAGAATGAGTTTCCACAGCAGGTTGCGCCTCAGTTCCATGTGTAGCAGAGATTGTGGTTGTCTCTTACAGCATTGGATGTGCTTAATTCAGTGCTGTTGAAATTTCAAGTTTGCCTTGAAACTGTGCAGGAGGAGTCCAGCTCCAGTCAGCACCATCCTGTAGAACTTACTTCATTTTCAAGTAATCCAACACAGTGAATCAGTGTTACTGCAGTTCATCAGTGTTGGTTTTTTTCTGTTTTCTTTCATTTTTAACATTCGTTAACACCTTTCATCATTGATTCTTCCACTTTTTCAGACACATCTGTCTGAATAAACCCTATTAATCTATGTTGTGTTGTTAATTTAGGTCTGAGGAGTAACAGGAAGAATTGAATAGCATAGATTTTTTTTGTGTGCAGGTGTTCTAAGCAGTTACAGGACCCAGAGCCTAGAGAATTATATAGCATAGTGCACAGGTATAGAGGGAGTGTTTGACAAGAAAACTTTTTCCTCACACTGTTGTGGATTTGGAAGGTCTGGATTGGGTGTGCTTCCTTGGCACCCAAGACAAGGCAAGTGTTTTCTACCTGTTCAGGTTCTTATCATGATATAATGGAACCTGGAGAGTATTTAATTTTAAATTATTGTTTTTCAGTAAAACAACAGCTAGCCTTTTATCTGGCTGTATTGCACATAAGCTGTGTTTTCAACAGCTGTCAGTGCACAGATATTACCAGTTTTCTATATATAGACAGAGAACTTTCTGCATTACCAGAAAGAACCTCTTTTGCAGAAAAGATCTTCGTAGGCAGCTTACATAACCTTTGCTGGGATGAGTTAAGAATGAAATGCATCTGTTCACACAGTTACTGTATGGCTTCTGATGATCATGTAATCAAGAGGCAATTCTGAGGTGATGGGTGATGTCGTAAGTGCAGAAAGAGATTGGTCTTGTCTTCTGCTGTTAAAAGGATATCTTTTCAATACTACTGTTGAAAATACTGAAATAATGCTGATACTGAGACAACTCATGAATTGACTTACTCAGACTGATACACACTTAGTTTTCCAAATTTATGAGCAGTCTAGCCCCCACATGTAGTGACTGTACTTGACTGCCCAGCTGGTGCATTTTAAATTGGCAGTCATTATACTACTGAGTCACTTTTGATTGTTATCTGGAATTCACTAATGCTTTGTATCATTTACCTGCAGCAGGTTCTTTTAGCTTGGTCCATATGATTTATTTCATTCTTTCTCGTAGTCACTAAAGAAATTAATTGTATTCAGTTTCTTGTGATCTTTTTGTATGGATGTTAGTGCTGTTTAGTACAGTGGATCTATGTATCAGGTTCTGTTTGGTTTGTTTTTTTAATAAAAGTAGCATTTTTGTCTTGCATTTGCATTGAAATAAATTCCAGTTGCTACAAAGCTTAGATGCCAAATTTGGCTGTAATCCACTAAGGTAGTTCTCTTCCTGAAGTATCTGCATTCCTTTTTAACTAGCCGCCTCAGTATTTCCAGCTTTCCTTCTGTTACTAGGTCTTCACTATGTTACGTTCTAGAAGTGTTTCCCTTGTCAGTGGTGATCCAGATGTCCAGTTTGTGGTCCTTCACTGGACTTCCTCCAGTATGTCCATATTTTTCTTGTGTTGGGGAGCCAGAAGTGGACATAACACTCCAGATGAGTCTCATCAGGGCTGAACAGAGGGGAAAGGATCACCCCCCAAGCTATTCTAATGTGGCCCCAACATAATGATACAGTTGTATAAATAGTATAAATGTAGATGTGGTGTAAAACATACAATGGTACAGTGTAGGGGCCAGACGACTGTGAAGTGGGTAGGATTAGCAGCAGCATAATCTGCTTTAGTACTGAAAAACATGTAATTGTGTAGCCATATACCACACGCTTTCAATTTGTTGGAGTTTTACAGGAAGTCCTCATGGATGAGGCTGAGAAGGACCCCATTTTCCTGGGGCAGAAGGTAAATGATGTTTGTATTCTACCTGGGATATGTACTTGCAGAAAGAGGCAATTTCTAAAAAAGCAAAGGCATTCCATTTTTAAGCTTAAATATAACCAGGTAATTGCACATGGAGTAGGAAAGGACTATGTTTCATTTGAGTAACAGTGAAATCAACTAGTTTCCAATTTCTTTCACGGTTTATTTCTCTGTAGCTGTGGTACAAGCGAGAGCCAACCAATATCATCTGCTACCAGTAGGAAATTTCCATGCTAGTCCTTACCCTTGGCACATGGTAAAGTTGCAACTGGGCCTGTGAGGAGGAATTAACAGGAAAAATCTAATTCATGTTCAAAGGTAAATTTTGACCGATGGTGAATAACAAGCATGAAAGTAAAATAGATGCTTTTGCTTATGTTGTGTATCATTTAACTTCATCCTGTTTTCTTTGCTTTGCACTATTTCTGCAGCGGTGCAGGCAGGGTAGAAGTGCGGAGATACCTTTAGCATAACTGTGTTTTGAATGCCAGCTGTCTTAATAGCTTGTCTGGCACCAGCTACTCTTGAAGTGCCTGCTTTAATTTTTATTTGATATTTGTAGAGAATGTTGCCTAGAAGGATGGATTTTGCTTTTTCAGGAACAAAAAAGTAGGTACAAAGTGGGGCAGATCTATTTTTGTTAGCCATGGATTTAGCAAGAAAAACTCCCATGCTGGACATTGTGTCACATTTCACTTGGGGCAAAACATGATCTGCTTCCTAACGGGTGCCTAGGTGGTTGTGCCCCCAAGAGAGTAAGTTTGTCCCCTACAGGCTGTTTAAAAACACAGTAAAAACTGTACAGTAGCTACAGTATTGGTCATCAATAAATGACCACACTACAAAATAAAACAAAATAATAAAACAAGTAAAACTTATAAATTACTGTAATATCAGCTCCTTTCTCCTCTTCCTCTTAAAGCCAACCTTCTAATTTCCTGTGGAGTAGGACTGGTTTTAGAGAGATGCCACCAGCCTGGCTGCTGGGCTCAGCTGTGCCCTGCCCTCAGTTGTTGCAGAGCTGGACAGAACCGGCTGGAACCGGCTGAGTCCGGCACGGAGCAGCCCCGACCTCTCCTCACAGAGGCCGCCCTGCAGCCCCTGCTACCAGAACCTGGCCACCAACAGCCAGTCCAGTCACATACTGGTATGATGTTGGTTTTCTGGCAGTAACTTGCTGTCACTTTGCCTCGGGACAGGCAAATCCTTCTAGGAAGGAAACCTGACATCCTCTACTTGTGCAAAATAATGTTGGTGCTTTTCTTTTATGGTTAAGCTGGTATTACATAATACCTACTTTAGAAAGCCCTGGATAGATGGCTCGGTTGGGTGGGGTTTTTTGGGGGTGCATGGGGAATTAGATATAAAAACAGTAAAGACATTTGCATACGCTGATTGTATTAACTAGTACCCTAATTGCATCTCTCAGAAGAACAGGGGTGAAATCCTGCCAGACCCTTCCTTCCTGCCTCCCAGCTGGAGCTCAGTCGGTCCACTTGTTTATGCTGTATATTTGTTGCAGGTGTTTCTGATATGGTTTGTGGAGGTCACTTCTCCACTGAAAATTCAACTATAGAAATACTGCAATAGAGGAAGCTAGAAATACACCTGATACCCTGGATTCTCTGTACGTTTGGCTCCAAAGCCCTAAAGATTGACCTTGAGTCTCTCGGAGTGCTATCTGCCAGAGGCTCCCGTTGAGGCCAAGGGCTCAACTGGTCCAAGGGCTACCACACATACTATCTCCTGTTTGATCTGTTCAAAGGCTTATCAGTGCTCAGGACCCCAGTTGAAATAGTTCTTCTTTCATGTCACTTGATACAGAGGGCTCACAATCTGACTGTAACGTGGAATATACATTTTCCAGAAACCCACAATGTCTACGAAAGCTTGTATTTGTTATTTGTTAACTTGTGGGAATATGGCTGTTATATTATTGATCACACCCACTGGGATAGGATGTCCATCTTGCCATTTTGTTCCCCAAAACTGGATCTCTTGTGCAGATCCTTTGACCTTGTTTTGGTTTATGGCAAAACTAGCTTTCAGAAGGATTTGGATTATTCTTTTCCCTTTCTTAAATACTTCTTACACTGTGTTGCCCCATACGATGATGATGTCAATGTACTGTGGGTTTTACCCTTTTCCTATGCAATCTGTATCTATCCATGGAAATGGTAGTGCTGTGCTTGCATCCATGGGGCAGTCAATCCTAGGTGTATTGGACACCCCTCCATGTCAAAGGAAGCTCTGGCCTGCAGTCTGCTGCCAAAGGAATCAAGAAAAACATATAGATAGTGTCAGTTGTAGCATACTACTTGATGACTGCCTTTGACTCCAGTTCATATTGGAGTTCTAGTATGGCCGGTATAGCAGCACACAATAGTGGCATGACTGTTCAGGCTGCAGTAGTCCACTGTTAGCCTCTACCCACCATCAGACTTTTGTGCTGGCCCTATGGGACTATTACAGGGTAAGCGAGCCTTGCCAGTCACTCCTTGTCTCTCTTGTCAATTAATCAGCTTGTGTATGGGAACCAGGAATTCTCATATGGTGCGATATTGTTGACTGTGCACCTTCACGGTAGCAATCAACACCTGCTGTTCTTCAGCACACACCCCACAACAGAAGGATCCTCTTGAGAGGCTGGACAGCATAGGCAGCACAAGGTAGACACAGGCCCACAGGTTTGGGGAGGAAGAGAGATTCTCTTCAAACTGCCGGAGCTGGCAGGCCAGTCTATCTACAGTTGATAACTTGATGTCTGTCCAGTCCGTTATCACCAGGGTGCTGGCATATGGCGTTGGTGTGTTCCCTACAAACTTCCGCCACATGGAGCACATGTACTGGATTTTGTCCAGATCTTTGGAGGACTGGTTGTTGTCCAGGTTGCTGTAAATCACCTCCACCACCACTGATTCCCTCAGATACTGGATACCTTCCTCAATGGTAGTCCACTTGCGTTAGTAGCTTGCGCATCTTCTTGAGGGGATGCCTTGCCTTCAAACTCAACAGGAACTGCCTCCAGAGGCTGTGGATTGTTGCCCCTTTTCCACTCCCTTTGCCGATTCCCTGGTCCTTAGCTAGGGATCCCAGCTGCTGAGCTTCCTTATCCTCTAATTTCTGAGGATGGGCCTCAGTATCTGAATGGCAGAGCAACCAGGTGATAATTTGCTTGCCTGGCTGACAGCTATAATCTTTCTGCATAATGTGAGCATTCTGGGGATGCAGGGATGTTTGAGAAACTGAAGGGCCATTGCAACAAGGCAGGAAATGTCTGCCCTGGAGGAGAAGGAGAGGGTGCCATTCTTAATTTCCCTTTAAAGTTGCTCATGGAGGAGAAAGGTGTGATTGTTAATTGACTCCATGAGATTATTCCCAGAGTATTGGGATGACAGCAATATGTGGGCCAAACACCAGATTAGACTGCAGGCTAGTGCTTTTATCATAGCTCTCACACACGAAGAAAAACAAAACGATAAACAATACAGCAAACAGCAAAAGCTGGAGGTGGCCATTAACAAATCTTGGAGCTTGGCGTACAAAACCCTGGAGTTTGCTGACCCCAGTCAGCAGCTAAGCACCTACCAGCTGCTCACTCACTCTCCTCACCCCCCTAGTGGGATGGGAGAGAGAATCAGAACAGCAAAAGCAAGAAAAAAAACTCGTGGATCAAGATAGAGACAGTTTCATTAAGGAAAACAGGTGAAGGAAAGAGAGGAAAAAAGCAAATGATGCAAAGGCAGTCACTCGCCACCTCTCAGAAGCAGACTGATGCCCAGCCAGTCTCTGAGCAATGGCTACTTTGGAAAAACTCTATGCCAGTTTTACTGCCAAGCATTGATGTTATATGGTCTGGAATATCCCTTTGGTCAGTTGGGGTCAGCTGTCCTGGCTGTCCCCCCAGCCTACTCACTGGGGTGGCAGAGGAGGAAACAGAGAAGGCCTTGAGTCTGTCTAAGCACTGCTTAGCAATGACTAAAATACTGATGTGTTATCAAGGCTGATTTAGCCACAATTCTAGAACATGAATGAAGAAAATTAACTGCATCCAGCCAGACCCAGTACAGTGGAGAAACTATAAATTACAGAAGTGGTGCTGACAAGGCAAATAAAAGAACAAATACTAAGCTTTGTTGTGCATATGTTAGTATTAGTAAGTAAGGTAAAAGAGCTCTAGGCTAGCCAAACATTTAAATACTTGCTAAACTTCAGTGTATGAGCAGTGACAATGATATGATGATTGTGCTTTGAATGAACAGTGCCTGTGTCTAGCTGGATTGGGGTCTTCAAGTTGTAGATTTACAAGTTGCACATAAGAAAAAATGATAAAAATATGAAAAGCAGGAAAGATAAAACCTTCCAGTGTGAGTGATCAACAGCTTCTAGGCTAAGGCAGAGATGGATGACAAATGCTGTTTATTTTGATATGCTGTAACTTGAATGTTTTAGCATTTTTAATAGTCTTGTTTGGGGAAGAGAGGAAAAATGTGGTTTACATCACTTTGGAGTACATTCTAAAATGCTGTTTCTTTTTCTCCTTGGCAGATGGATGCCTTCTAGCCAACCAGCGAGTCCTGCTGCTGCTGCATGTCTGGCAGCATCTCTGAATGATCACATGACTCTTGATATGGATGCAGTCCTGTCAGACTTTGTTCGGTCCACAGGGGCAGAACCAGGTCTGGCAAGAGACTTACTGGAAGGTAAGCTTTCAGGACATGAGTATTTCCTATGTTCACTGCTTGTTTAAAGCAAGAACCAGTCATAAAAAGAGAACTCTGGTCTATGGAAACAGACATCTCTTAGCATTTTGACTAGAACGTCAACTCTTGTAATAAGCTGACCAGAGATTATACTAAGGTAGGTGTTTTCAGCAAAAGCGTTAAAAAGTTCTTAGTGTTAGATTGCTGTACTTTAGGTTATTAACAGTCACGCCTTAAAAGTATATGTGCTGGGGAGAGAAAGGAGGGGTCTTTAGCTGAATGTCATCATTTTCAGCTGCTTAAAAATAGTTGTAAATGTTTCAGCTCACTGTGCAAAGTGGCTAAGTTTAGTCTGAAATGGACTTTGTGTAAAGTGATAGAGAAACCAGAGATATTTTGGGGGTCCAGTGATTAATATGCCCAGTGATTAAAACTTCCTGGCATGGGAGTCAAATGGCTAGGCTGAAAAACATCTAAGAAGTCATATGAGGAAAAAAAAAATGGATATTTTAATTTATTTTACTGTAGTTGTTTTAAGTTTATAAGCTTAAAAGTAGAAAGACACCTTTGATATTTGAAGGCATTTTGTAATATTGAGTTTTGTACATTTCTTCTGATGTGGGCTAACAACAATTATGAAGATGGGAAGTTAGAAATAAGTAGGTGCTATCCATGTAAATTGCAAGGCAGTTCTGTGGGCTTGATACATGCACATTGGACTTTTTCGCTGAAAGTTGGTTTTGGCTTTTTGTTTGTTTGTTTTTGTTTTTTTTTAAATCTTAATATGCTTTAAGAAATTGTGTATTAAATCAAAGTAACTACTGAACAGCTATAGCAGACTTAAAAGTATACATCAGGGTGTATATCTCCTTTTTGCAAGAGCAATTTCACTTCATCATATGTATGCTGAAAGTTTTAAATTTTGCTATAAGTTGTTTTTTTACTCTGGGTTCTTCAGTAATAAGGAATGATATATTATTAACACAGAGGTGCACACAATTTTGCAGCATTTCCCAAGTCATCTGTCTAACATGTAATAAAACCTCAGAATACCTAGCTATGAATATTATCATTAGCTCGCTATATTTAAGAGACCTCTGTTTTGTCTGACTGATTTGATCAACCTGTTATTCTAGCCTAGAGTCTGTCTTGGTCTGTTGGTCTTTTTGAAAACGAATATGAGAAGGTTTTTCTCGGCAATATCAGGACAGATTGTCAGTTATTGTACTGATAGAGCATTGCCAAAATTTGAAAAAATGTTTCTACATATCAAAGGTGGTTCAGAAGAGTTACTTACCTTGTTTTCCTTGCTATAAAGGATAATCCTTCCAAATAAATATAGAATAGTATTTTTCTGTGTTGTACTTCTCATTTCTGTAGATGAATAAGTTCATACCATACATATTAACAAAGAAATAAGCAATAAGAAATTTAATTATTCTGAACAGGCTAATAGACATATGCATCTAGCCCAAATTATTTCCTCCTACACAGGAATTTATCAAACTAAAAGGGATTGTTGCTAGTTCTGGACAAGATGTGCTCACAGGAACATTTCAGCACATGTAGTTGTGGCTGCATTTGGTGTAACAGCTTCTAACATTGGCCATATCTTGTGCTGGGGGACAGTAATTGATCCAGTGTTTTCCCATTTGTTTAAAAAAAGGTACAGAAGGAACTACCACCCTTACACCATTATGGCTGTCTTTCATAGTTGTCGTGGTGTGTGGATGCTCTGCACTCTGTGAGCAGCACTGGAATCCATTAAGTAACTTCTTAAAGATAAACAATACTCAGAAGAGCAACACCCCCCCACCATTGTGCACAAGGCTATAGCAAATCTGTTGCACCTGGTCTTGGAATGATGATGGCTGTATATTTTCAATTCAAAATTTGAAAACAGGTGTGCACAAATATTTTTGAGAAATTTCAAGATTTGGCTGTAGTTTGTAGCCCCAAAATGACTGCCATAGAAAACTTTGAGCCAAAAAAAGCTTGCTTGTATAGACCCTCATTTCCATGTAATCACAAGTTTTGGTCAGTTTTTCTAGGATCTCGTAGCCCTTCTCTCTGATTTGCTCTCAGATCCTATTCTTACAACTTGCTCAGACTGAATGTTCATATTGTGCTTCCATGGAGCATGCACATCTTTTTCAGAGCTATTTCTAATACTGTTTCCTTTGTTCATCTTTTGGGGGAAATTTGTTGAATTTCACTATCCTGTAGACAATCAAGGATGCCAGCTTCTTCTTCCTTATCCAATTATTTTAATACAGTAATTGTTTTGCTTTGATTGTCCTGTGGATGCACCAGGACAGTATTGCGTACATGTGGTGTTCTCCCCAGCAACAAATGGGCGAGTTAAATACACTGACTGTTGTACAAATAGCTAAAAAATCTATACATTGCATATAGATTTTCTGAATTGCCAGAAGCTCTCCTAAATATTGGCTCTGTTGATGTTTCTATACTCAGCCTGTCCTGATGGTAAAATCCCTGCTGTTTTTTTTCTGTTGAATTTTGTAGTGCCCACAGCTACTTGTCTCACTAAAACATTCCACTTGTTGTGCTTGATGTATATCTTTCAGAAAGTGTCCATTCTTGATTTGAAATGAAGACATAAAGAGATTTTAAAAAATTTAAAATATATATACACACATATATTGGTTCTAATTCATTTGTGTCTGGTTCTTTTTGCCAGCTATTAGTATCCTAAATAATACTGTAGACCAATTGCTTTTCTATCCAATTTTTATAAGTTAAACATGTTGAGCTCCAAGTCTCACTTTCTGTCTCTCTATTTTCTCTGCCATTGAAAAGAATGTATACGGAAATGTTTTGGCTGTTTTAGTATATGTCTTTCTAGTGCAAAGATTGCCTTTTTGCAATTACATGCATATGCTGCTGTGTGTACCTTTGGCCAAATTTGCTTTAGTATTGCACAGGGAGCTTGTGGACAAGTCTGTGCTCAGTTTGACATTTCAGTTAACAATTCCAGAATTCGGTGCAGTTGCTTAACTGTTAAGCAGTTCAGATTTCACAGACTTAAAATCTTAAAGGCATTATTTCAATGGTAGAACTGTCATGCACATCTGAAAATGGATGTGGACATAGAGTTTTAAAGCTGCAGCAAAATTAAAAATGGGTTTGTTTTTCTTAGTTCTGCCTAAGAAATTAATTTTATTTTCATGACATTGCTATGTCTACATTTAGAAAAGCGTTATATGTGTCTAATCAACCATTCATTGGTGGATAACATTGCCTTAGAAATTGCTTAGTTTGTGTTTGTCCAATGCACAATTTGTGTTTCGTTCCTACATTTCAAATACTACTTATTTAGTGTGAAAGGCCAGTTGTTAGGTTACTTGCTATTTGCTATTTATGTTATACAGCTATGGGAACTTACATGTACAGACTTGGAGAAAGTACAAGGAAAGGTATGTGGAGGCAGAAGGGGCTTTACTAAGTCATCTGTCTTACTATTTGAGTTTTCTTGAGGTTTTCTTGAGTTTTCTTGAGTATTGTAAAGACCCTTCCTTCCATTGCAGTTTATTCTGGTGATTTGTTAGATTTATAAACAGCCCATTTCTTCTGTTAAAGAAAACTTTTGAAACTTGAGATTACAATCTGATACATCATAGAGCTACGTGTTAGGATTGATTCAGTGATTTTTTTTCATTAAACTGTATATAAATATTTCTAAACTAGAGCCTTTTCCCAACTGTTCAGTATAACAGTGGCAATATTTATGACTGGATGTATTTTGTAAATGTACACCATTTGTGTCAAATAATAATTAAGCATAGCAAAGAATGTTAGATTTATAGTTATGTAGAGTTACATAACTGGCATATTGTAAAGGAGAGATTATGTATTGTTTTCAAGCAGAGGTTTTGATAGCACAAAAAAGGTATTAAAGATATACAATCATATGAGTAATCAAAGTTTATTCCACTCTCTGATGTGCTGTGGATGCTTAGTAACTCAGCTGAATGAGAGCTTAGAATGACTTTATAGCTTTAAAGTGTGAATACTCTTCTCTCCCCTTTCTGCCCCCAGCTTTGGGTTTTTTCTTGCTTTTGAACATCCCACTAACTGCATGCCGACTTCTAGAATGAGAAACCCAGGTAGCTGAGATCACGAGAAAAATCCGTTCCTGCGGATTATGTACAGCTAAGCCAAACAGCGTCTTATCTCTCTCAGTTCAGGAGGCTCTCATCTACCCTCCTCTGTACTAGTATAATTTTTCTCTTGTGCCCACAGTGCGCCTGCATGCCTGAGCAATAGCTGAGTGAGCTGTTTCTGGGCTGAATTCTCCAGATGCTCCATCTGCACATCAGAATCTGTCTTCTATCAGAAACTGCAGTACTCTTAGTCTGCTCTGTCAGTTGCTGGCAGTGTCTTGTGCATAGAACACTTCATGCTTGGTTTTGGTTGCTTGTTCTTCTTCGTACCTTTCTGTAATTTTTATACTGAAGGGCTTTTTCTTCCTCTACTCAGCACTCCTTGCTTGCTTTGTCTGAATGCTGGCCTGGACCACCCAGACTACTTCCATCATTCTTTTCAGTTGAAAGAACAGCTTTCTATCAGCCCTGCCAAAATTTTTAGCTACTATTGCACCTGAATTATTAAAATGGGAAACATAGTTCTTTCAGCTTGGTTATGATTACAAGATTTTGCAATGTTCATCCTTGTTATTTAGGACTCCAGGGAGGACACTTGGTTGATAGCTGTTTACACCTTCATCTCTAATCTTGCAGAGACTTTAAAGTAAACACCCAGCAGGATTGCGAGCCTGCACGTCTACAGATAAGTGTCCTCACATTCACGGCCTTTCCAAGACATCATAAATCCTAATATTTTAATGTTAATAATTACGAATCAACCAAAGAATGATGAATATGTCCCTATGCAAATAAAAGGACACTGAAAACTATTTGCTGGCTGTACCAGATAATAAATAAAATCACAGGTTGGGGAAAATATATGAGCACCACATATGTCAGCAAATTATAGAGTGGAGAGTGACTGTGACAGTTGCTTGGCTCTCTGAGTAGCTTGTGACTCAAGGGATGTGGAAACTGGATCTGACATTACACAGTGTGATGGTTCAGGAATCAAATGTGCTTGAAGCAGATCACTTTGTATCAAAAACATCTGCTAAAGACCTGCAGACCTGAGATATTTTCTCTGTGCACTTTCATTCAGGAGAAAGGAAGACTGCAGAAGTTTGTGTCTTCCAAAAAAAACCCACAACAGATTTATTAAATCAACCTGCCTGAAAACAAGAGCTTTCCCATTGCTGTAAATCTTACTCTTACAACCTTTCACATAATTCTGTGAGAGGCTTCATTTTGAACTAGCAGTGTCCAAGAGCACAGTGTGAACCTGTAAAGCTTTTCTTAAGTCTAAAAACACTTTTTAAAATCGCATTCAAATCTCACACTGAATCTTGTACACCAGGATAAGATTATTACCAGTTCTTTTCCCCTGTATATTCTTCAAAAATATATTACCCCTCATTTTTAAACTTACAGTTTTTGGTATTATTATCCTGCCTTTCATGAGGAACTTACTAGCTATAGGAAATGAGATGGTTGAAAGACAATCAGATACTTTAAAAAAAGGACACAGTTTGGGGCATAGAAGTATGCAGTTCATTCTGTGTTATTGTAAAAGAGTTTTTCGATTAAATGGAAGCATTCTGTGTTTTTGTTAGATTAGCCTCATTTTTTAAAATAGGAACTCCAGAAAAGCAGCATATTCTGTTAGAGTCCACTTGTATGTTTAAGGATACAGCAAAACTCTACCTCAGAATGAGGTCATCTATTCTACTCAGTCTTCACTACCTGGGAGATACACTTCTGATGCTGTTTGATTGCACAGGTCACCAATACCACTGTTTCAGGTCTCTCTGCTTTTGATACTCATTTTCTTTTCCCTCTGTTTTATTTTTCAGTGATTGATTGTTTAGCTCTTGATTGCTGAAAATATGTACTCAGCCTTTAATGTTGTTCATAGATATGTTCCTCTTACACTGATATGGATCAGTGAAAATAATTCTGCTTAAGTGCTAGTACTTGCATTCTTTGAAAATAATTGTGTTCAATATCGATTTTAATAGCCAACATTTTCTCTTGATGTATCTAGTGCAGCACAGGAATAATTTATGGGGCAATTTAATGTGGATGTAAGAATGGATTAAAAAAAACTAAGAATAAAAAGTATGTGAAAAATTTTATCACACTTTCCATTTTTACCCTTGATTCTAGTTAAAAAGAATAGAAATCAGTGATCTGAAATCTTTTTACTTCCAATAAAGGCCAAGAGCATGCTCTTGCCTTGTGCTGTTACATTTATGAAAACAAAAGCAACTTAAAACATTTTCATGGCTATCTGGTATAAAACTCTAATATTGAACTTCTATAGTTACTAAGATACTTACAACTATTTGAAATTAATATTTATAAATTTAAACTATGCATCATTAGCTCTGCCAATTATGTGTTAGTGGATTATACACATTTGCTAAAACATTTGTTTCTTAGAAATGTTATTTTCCAGCTTCACTTTCATTTTTGGATGATTATTTCCCTAGGCTTTCATCTGTTTAATTTCATATCTCTTTGAGAAATTGTTCACCACTTTCTAAGGTTTTTACCGTGTTTGTGTGCTCCCAAGAACTGAAAGCATACTTCTGTATATGAGATTATGTAGAGCAGGTATTACATTTTGTGAAACTTCACTGGGTCTCCATTTTAAGTATATTTTCGTTTTGCATATTTGCTAACCAACTTCTCAGATTCCCTGTTGACCTTTTTCCTGTTCACTAATACCAGTTCTTTCAAGTTTACTTACTTTTCCTAAAAAGCTGATTGTGGATGAAGATACTGTTTCCAATATATTTTTTAAACTGCCTCTTTACTGAAAAAGTTGGCATCCATATCTCTCAATCTTTGCTGGTCTTTACTACTGTTTTTCTGCAAATTAAATCAGGTCCGATTTCTTTGAATTGGTGTATTACAAATCATAAAACATCAAAAGAAGCTCAAAAAAAAAATCAGTAGTTTTTCATTCCACAAACAAATTGTATCTACGTAGGCAAGTCCAAGGGAGGTAGGTACCTATTGTTTTGGCCATGATTGCAAATTCTTGAGAAATCACTGGTGGGGACAGTTGTTTATCAATAGTATAGACAACCATCAGGAACTGGAGAATTTGTGAAATTTGCTGGCAATAATAATAATAATAAATATTAATAAAAACATAAAAAAGAATCCAAACTGCATCAAAAATATCCTTGAAAAACTGCCCTTTTACTTCTGTAAATGGTTTCATTTGTTTATATAAATGATGTAGTATTTCACCATTGTATAAAAGTAATTGCTGTCTATTTCCAGCTTTATATAGCGCTTAACTGAGGTATACGTAGTTCACCATTAATTCAGAAATCAGGAGATTGGCTTTCCAGTCATGAAATGTATGGGGTAAAGGAGACTGACCTCGTGGAAAATGTCAGAGATGCAGTAGATAGACATCTTCTCAAAGAATAGTGTATATAAGCACAATCCGAAGAAAAGCATGTGATTAATGAAGAGGGAGAAAGAAATTTACAGTACTGTCATGTGACTGAGTGTACAAAGCTAAGTCCTCAAAAATAGTCTCTTATTCTTCTCTCCCTCAGACAGTTCCTTTTTTAGTTCTCTTGTGGAAGGCTTGGCAAAGGGAAGAGGAAGCTGAGCTGCTACCAATGTCTTGTTACACAGAGATCAAAATTGTCATTTCTAGCTGCCTGTTCAGCTTTGGGTGACTTTGCATTCTAGCAGAAAATGAGGCAAATTTTAACAAAATGTCCTTGCTACATTATTTTCCTTTGAGAACACGGACCAAAATGAAATCTTGTTTTAAAACCTATGGTCTAATTTTATCCTGGTTTTGCATAGAAGTTTTTTCAGAAGGAATAAAGCTGGTCTTGAGTTCCTCTTCTTATCTCATGCCTGTTAATATTTGTTAATCTACTTCATGCCAAATAGGAAAAAGTGACCGTATTTAAACTGAACTTGTGGATTGCTTTGTTAGCAGCTGTTTTGTAAGAACAGACTTCCTTACATGGCAAAGAAGCTGACGGTAGACTTCATATCTTAACATATTGTCAAGTTTGGGGGATTTAAATTTTTTTATATATATATAAAAAAAATTAATCATTGTGCACTGGCCTAGTGGCACAAAATAAGGATCATTTTATGTTGGTGAAAATTAACAATTGGTCAACAATCTTGAAAGACAGAAGCTGGCTCTTGTTTCTCAAAATGCCTTTCTTGCATAGTCACCTAAAGCTCCTAGTTTTAATAAATAGCTTGTATCCAGTAAAAGATCTCCTAGAGCTATCAATGCTAGCAATAACGGAAGTAAAAGTGCTTTTGCAGTTGAAGCTGGAATTACTGTTTAGTTAGTTGGTAACTCTGCCTTGTGCCTGTTAACACAATTTTAAATATTTGGAGAGAGTCCCATTGAAAAACAAGTCCTATGAAATTGTGAGGGTAAAATGTCAGAACTCTTCTAGTTCAGAACAGTTAATTGTAACTTCACCAGCACATGGAACTATAAACATATGTTGTGTTAAAAAGATAGAAATATAGAAGTTAGGTTCAGCCAAGACATTTAAATAAAAGCTCCTGTGAAGATTTGGACAAGATATTAGAAGGCTTGAACAATGTCCCTGGTTGTATAAAGGTAATAATATTCACTTCTGGTCTTAAATAAAATTCAAGATTTCATATAATTATTGCCAATTATGAATTCTCTGAACCAGCAGCATTTCACAAGACATGATCCTCCCAGATACACAAGTATTCAGGGAGAATTCCTGTCAATGACAGAATACATTAACCGTGCTCAGCTTTTAATTTCTGTTGTGACAAATGCGAACTTTTCCATTTCCCAAATGTACAGGGTATCAGAAGCACAGAAATTAACTTTAAACCTAGACATGATGGAGTTGAGGTTGATAGGAAAAGGAAGAATTTCAAAGGCTTTCCTCTGTTTTGGGGGAGCTAAATCAGTTCACAACCTTCAGGCCTCTCTGAATTCTCCTGTACAATTGAAAACCCATGTAACCCCAGGAACAAAAATTGCTCTTTTGCTGAAGTTGGGCATAAGTTGGTCTATCTTAAGCGCGTCCTTGTTCATGAGGAGCCCTTAATGTAGAATTCTTGGGGGCCTGATTATTTCAAATTATTTCATCTAAGTGTAAAACTACACAGAAGCATGAATCCCAGTAGATTAGCAAGAGATCATCATAATTGCATTAGCCTAGAGTGTCACTTTCTGTGTTGGCTTCAAATTGAACTTGTAAGTCCATTTCATAGATCATGTCTTGATATTCAGTGCCTTCCTCAGGCTGGTTATTCTTCTCTACCTGAAAGTTAGCATATTGCCCTCTCTGTTTATGCTGTCCCATAATGACTGTATTCCATTGGGTCAAATTAATGACTTGTGAATCAAGATGATAACACTTGTACTAGATTTATGCTATGAAACATTGTGAGCACTTGTTCAGACCTAACTGTAAAACTCTTCATTGCTTCTCATTTCTCTCAGCCTTGCAGCTAACACTAAGAACTCTTTCCTGTGTTCTTGGAAGGAAGATGTCATGATGCAGAGATTCATATTGTTTTGCTTTTTAACATGCATAGCTGCTCAAAATCTAAGCTGAAAGATGGCACAGAATGACGTAGATGGAACAAGAGCCCTGGATTTTGTTTTTAGAAGCGTATTATACAGCCTACCAAATACTGTGTCTGGTCGTTTGTAAACATCTCAGATTGTACATCCTTACAGGTAGTTTTCACCCTCATAAGGGGAAGAACTACCTGAATCAAAAAACTGCTGAAAATTACTGGGCCTGTTTAATTTATTTGTTACTGATCCACAGTATAGTCTCATGTAAAACACTGATTCCATTAAATAGGCTAAAAGAGGAGATGATGTGCCTCCCACCTAACAGCTGATGCTTTGTGTTTCTGAGACAGCCGCTATGCCAAGAACACCTTTCTAGATGCTGGCATGGACTATTTGAGTCACAGAGGCATGTTCTCTGCGGTAGATTTGAAGGAGTTATAATAATTGGGATATCAAAACCAAAAGTTTTGTCTGCCAGCAAGATTTTTCCTGTTCTGTAGGCAGGGATGCTTTCTTGAATTTTATTTTATTTTTTATTTTAAATAGGGAGGTTTTTTTTCTTGTGCATGCTTTGCATTAGCTTTAGCAATAGTGGGATTGTAATTTTTTTTTTCCAATTCGCTAGTAAAAAATACAGACAATTTATAGTAAAATATTTAAGAAATGGTGGCAAAACCCTTGAAAGTTACACTGCTGGTACTGGTTCTTCAGTAGTCTCTCTCTCTTTTTTAGAAAATGTTTTCTAAATGGTATTGCATTCAAGTGTGAGTTTCATTAACAACAAAAATGGCATTAAATGTAAAGCAGGTGGACAAATATTGTACTCAATTAGAATGGTTAAAAATTCCAAAAGCTGTGTCCATTTTTATTGCCATCTCACCAAAATATCTTTTTTTACTTTCTTCTATTTGTAACATTGAAAAATGACAATCTGCCTTCTTTTTTAGCTTAGTTACTTGTTCAGTTTCATCATATTTTTGTGTTTCTGTAGACCAAATTTTTATTTTCTGAAAAAATCCCCTGAAAGAATCCCCTCCCTCGACCTGCTGGTCATGCTTCTTGTGATGCAGCCCAGGATATGGTTGGCTTTCTGGGCTGCAGGCGCACATTGCTGGGTCATGTTGAGCTTCTTGTCAACCAACACCCCCAAGTCCTTCTCCTCAGGGCTGCTCTTGATCCATTCTGCGCCCAGCCTGTATTTGTGCTTGGGATTGCCCTGACCCAGGTGCAGGACCTTGCACTTGGCCTTGTTGAACTTCATGAGGTTCACACAGGCTCACCTGTCAAGCCTGTCAAGGTCCCTCTGGGTGGCATCCCTTCCCTCCAGTGTGTTGACTGCACCACACAGCTTGGTGTCATTGGCAAACTTACTGGGGGTGCACTCAATCCTCCTGTCCGTGTCACTGACAAAGATGTTAAA
>NW_009610327.1:0-306 GCF_000690535.1 Cariama cristata
AAGCGGGGAGACCCGCGGGATCGGCCCCGGTTACACGGGGCCGGGTTTACTCCCCAAGGCCGAAAGGAGGACGGTTTACCCAGGGTTGTGTTTTTTTTTTTCCAGGGAGACTTTTAATGCTCTTTTCCCAGACAAGGAATATTCAAATGTTCTGTATCAAAACGGCTGCATGAAGTATCGGAGATGCCAGAAAGCATCGGTCCCGCCTTGGCTCTGTTTAAAAGGATGCACGCCCGCATCCGATACAGAGACAGCCCCCGCTCACCGCACTACAAAAATACAAACGGCTGCTTCTCCGCAACACAA
>NW_009610327.1:366-840 GCF_000690535.1 Cariama cristata
AGAGCTAACGCGTTTAAAATTGAGACGCTAGTATTGGAGGATTAGGCTGCTACCAGTTTTACAAACATTAAAAGATATCTTTGATGGGTCGTGGGTTGTTTGGGGGTTGGTGGTGGGGTTTTTTTTTTTTATACATACACTTGCTAAGAAACAGATTGCGCTTTCTTTGCCGTCAAGTTCTTTAAAGCCCACCAAATAGGCGCTAATGCCGTGACGGGTGCCACTTGGCCTCTCTGTAGCTTTCCCTCCGGTAGTCGTAGTCGTGGCTCCAGCCGTCCCGGTGCCTGTCTTCGTAGGCAGGTCTCGCCCCCCCCGGTAGCGATGCTCGGCGCCGGCATCGTGCCCCCTCTCGTCAAAGCCGTACTCCTCCCTCTTGCCCCTGCAGTAGTCGGGCCCCCGCTCCCCGAAACGCTGCTCACGGCCGAAGTGCCTGCTGTCTGGGTGGTAGGGGTGGGCGCTCAGCCTGCCCTTGCG
>NW_009610327.1:861-2863 GCF_000690535.1 Cariama cristata
GCATTTGGGAGGCCGGCGAGGGGTGAAAGGCATGAGGAGAGTGCTGGTAGCCGGGCAGGGCGAAGCCGGGCTGCTCGTACTTGCCCCCAAACTGAGGCTGCTGCCACATGGTGCTGTTCATCTGGCAAGAGAAGAGGAAAAGGGTCGGTGGATTTGGGGCACTCGCTTCCCGGCCGAGCGCTGGAACCCTTCTGGGTGGGGCACAGGGGCCAGCGAAACGCTAACCCTCACGCCAGCCTCCAAATCACAACATTAATCACGCCATAAAAACTCGGGAAAGTGAAAGTTGTTGGTTTGGAAACGAGGCTAAATGCTAGCTTACGGAATAGCTATTACCAATTGCTTCCTCTATAGCTGAACCCCTAAAGCTCAAAGCCCTCCCCGACATTAACCACCTCGGTACCGGGAGCCGTAAATCTTTTGGAACTGTCATTTCAATGCTCCAAAAGCACATTCCCACAACCTAACAGACTCGTTAAAGAAAACAAGGACTCAAAATTAGAGACAACTCTGTCACGTGTTGTCCATCAGCCGTGGGCGACTGCAGGCTGGGACTCATTAGCACAAGCAAAGTGCGTACCACTGCTTGTCTCTGAAGGTTATCGGCAGACGGCAGAGACCGCTGCACTGATGAGAATCCCACTGCTGCCACACTGTCAGGAGTTCTGTCGTATCTGCAGAAAAAAAAAAATATTAGGAATTTCAGCTTTAAACTCAAGACTATTGCAGTCCGAGGGGCGTTTGCATCCTAGTCGCGTTTTCTCCCGTTGTTAGAAACAAAACAGTCATTCAAGCATCAGCCTGAACTCGCCACCACGGCCAGACAAGAGCGCAGATGCACTTGCGTTGTGTGTTTGGCAGCACTCTCCCCACCTCACCTCACCGGAGCTTTCCCATGCTTGTATGAAAACACAACACTATCCTTTCTGCATTAGGATTTCGGGCACCAAGAACGCAGGGCACTAAGAACGCAAATACTTCCTCCATAGGAAAGAAAGACCAAATCGCACTTGGAAAGAGAGCCAGGAACACAGCGAACCGTGCGGACGCCATTTTCTACTCTAAACTACAGTGCCTGCTGACGGGACTCGTACCTGCTGCAGTTTGATGCTGGATGCGGCGTGCCAGACGGGCTGATGTTAGCAGCTCCATGCGGGGAACAAGACAGATTGCCGTCCTGAGATGCGTGACTGCTCCCTGAAGAGAAACAAGCATTTTGTGAGACCGACAAATACCATCTAGAGGAACTTGGGTATGACGTGGACTTGCAGGGCGCTAACAGTTGCCGCGCGCTTAATTAGCTCTTGAGTTTCATCACTGTCCTGCAAAAGGAAGTGATCCGGTCTCTGAAAGAAGACACTGCGATTGTCTTAATAACCACCGGGAAAGATGGAATTGGCCAGCAATGTTCTGGCCAATGTGCCTCGTTTAACTGACATCAAGCTCAATTTTTACCGCCTGCCCGATAATTTAGAACAGCTTTTAAGGGTACAGATGAATCATCAAAAAAACAAACAAACAAACAAAAGGCGGCTCAGCTCAGGGATTATACTTGGCCACAACGGACAGAAAGGTTCCCTGCTGAAGCGGAGGGACAAAGGCACAGGCCTGCTCGACACCATCATTCTACTCAATCACCAGCTGTGAGGTCAGGGGCTGTTTGATGAGCAGCACGCGCAATTCACCCAACAAACTGTGAATCTGTCAGGCTTTGGGAGGGGGAAGCTGAGGGTGGCTTTGCTTTCTCTCTAGTAACCGCGTTATTTCATGTTGCTTTTCGCAGGTACCTGAGCGGAACTGAATTTTGATGGGCCTTCCGTACAGTTTGATCCCGTTAAGCAGGCTCAATCCGTAAGGGACAGACTCTTCGTGTTTGAAATTCACAAAGGCGAACTGCTTGGGTCGGCCATCTCTGTCCTTGGGGATTTTAACCTTGATTACCGGGCCTGCCTGCGAATCGAGAGACAAAAGGCGTTAAATAAAAACGGAGTGGCTCTCCAAA
>NW_009610328.1:0-15546 GCF_000690535.1 Cariama cristata
TATATATACTTTTATATACTTTATATCGCTGCTGATCCTGGTGCACTAATAATGTAGCAGTGAACCTGTGTATGGCTGCGCTTGTTTGCCGAGAGAGTCGGGAGAGCTCCTCCCAGCAACCACTGCCATTTGGTGGCTGGAAAAATAAATGGTCCAGATCAAGCTCCTAGCAAACAAGTGTCTGTCCCATATAACTGCCAGCAAAGCCAACATAGGTCTTCTTTAGCCTTTTCAGAAAAGGCAGAGGAACCAAGTCACATCCTGCTCCTCATCCAGTGAGACACTCCTGTATGGGCACCCCAGCTTCCCTTTGGCATCACCATCACAGAGCAAAAAGTCAAGAAGTGAAAGGTAGGTTTAAGATGGCTTCAGGAGAGGTTTTAACACAAAACTGAATGCTTAAGTTTCCCCTGGTTTAGATGTGTAAAACTGAAGATAAACAGGGCTATTAAAGCACGTCAGTGTTAACTTCAGGGAAAACACAGCTGAGCCAGTGTGAAATCTACAGACAGAGAAGTTCTGCTCTTTATCTGAATGCTTTAATGCCCGCAGTGAGGTGGCTCATATTGAGCTGGGTTGGGAGAGACCTCGGCCCCCTGAGGAACGCTAAGCTTTGTCTCCTCCTCCAATGCACAGACTTTTGGTATATACCCAAGCAGAAATTGCTTATGTGTAACACTAACATAGGAAAGACAAAATATAAAAAAAATTATGTGTAGATTGAGGGCGGAGATTTCCTTTTGAGGAAAAAAAAAAAAGCGCCTTAGAAACAAGTATCTTTATTGCTGTGCACTCATGGGGCACAGACTGCCACTGAAGCTATGGGATGAGAGTCTAGCATCTTTGTGTTTGAGGTTGTTTTATACAGGACAGGTGATAACTTCCCACTCTTCCAATTCAAGACCAGCTCTGTTGAAGACTACAGGCATTAATTATAGATGCACATTCAGTGTTTTTTATGTCACCGACACACAGCTGAGTTTTTGTTGCAGGTTGTGACTGCACCAGAGGCAGCTCCCACGAGGAAGAAATTTGGTTCATGAGAAGCCTACTGGCAGTCCTGTACAGTCACAGAGCATCCAGGCAGAGCCCTTCAGTTACTTTCACAGTCAAACAAAGTGTCCACAGAAATTTTACTCAAAAAACACTTTACAGTAGAATCAATGAGAGTGTAAAGATAATGGTAACTATCCAACCACAAAGAGAAACTGTTAAAGAAGCATATTCTGATTACTTAATTTTTGTGCTAACATGATTCCAGAAAATTTACACAAATTAGAGCAATTTTTCCAAACTGTGCTTCCCAAAAAGTTGAAGTTATTACAAACAAGTATAGGACATGGGTCTTCTGCAGTGGGCAGGGAAATGAAAGACAGTGAAGTGAAGAAAACTCCTGGATAAATTAGGAGAACAGGGAGAGGTGTGATAAGGTGAGGAGAGGCAGAGACCAGAAGGGGAAAACACAGAAGAGTAGGAAGGACCCAAAGAGGGAATGGGGCGAAGAGAAGCAGGTCTTCCTCCATCTTTAAAAATTCTGGAGAATATATTTCCTTGAAGAGAGTGTGAGCATAACCTGGGAGATCAAACATTGTGTTGCATCAGGACAGTTTTAGATTTGCAGGAAGACATGAGTACCTGGTGCTCCCTTCTCCTGAAATCTCTGCACCTCATAAATTCAAGGTGTCTTCGACTGGCCATGCTTGCAGAACCCACAGAGGATAAACGAGCTCTTTCTAAACAGATTACCTGGTTTGTGTCTCACATCATGCAGTGTGTGATACCATTAATATTTATAAACCTTCTGTTATACAGAATATCCCCAAATCTTTTATGATACGAATCATTTGTAAACTGAAGTGGAGAAGGGGAAGGGGCACAAAGGGAAATGCGCAGGCAGCACTCTTGACTTTCAGTTAACATGATTAATGTCATTGAAAAAAACAAAATTCCTCCAGATCTGTACCAGTATAATTGAGGGCAGCACCTGACCCCATGCTACACTCACCCCACATTTAAGAGGTCAGTTTGCTTTTCTCCAGCCATAACTTTTGTGATCTTGAATTCTAACAGAAGTGGTCTAACAACTTTGGAGGATATTTTCTGGTCCAAGAGGGTAGCACGCAAGAAAAGCAAATCAGAAATTGGAACAGAGAGAAGGGAGGAAGGCTTGCATTGGAGGTAAGAGGGGACGGGGCCATTGACAACCCAGCTAACGAGAGGCAGCTCAGTTCCACTAAGCTTCTGGAGCTGCCTTGAAAATTCGTGGGTAATCTGAAAGGAGAAAGGAAAAAAAAACACTTAACATTTCAGAGAGAGAAATATTCCTGCATCATGCTGACTGGGCCAGGAGACTAGCTGTACCTGGCAGAAGTCAAGGACAACACAGCCATGATACTGTTGCTCTCTTCCAAGTCTGGAATAAAATCAGTTGTACACACTGCAATGCAGTCAACAGTGAAATTACTTCCAATTGGGTTGCTGCTATTTTTGCTAACAGCAGCTAGTGTTTAGCTGCCTATTTTCTCCTGCAGAATCAGTATAAAGAGGGGGAAGATAATACACTGATGAAAATTACTGTTTCTGTTCAACATCCTATACTCAGCAGGATTTGCTAGGCTCCCCTATATACAGAAGCGCATGCTTGGTGGTGGATGCTGCGTGCTCTGTTCAGATTCACAGCACTGGCGGGAACGGTGCCCTTCCCAAAACCCTTGCATGCAAGTGACTTCCACAGCCTTCCTCGTCCTCAGCTGCATCGATTTCTTCTTCTTTAATTAGTGAAACAAAAGTGCAACAGGGAATTCTTTTCCACCGGCTCTGTTCTTCTTTTTTATTCATGCATTTTTCAATTTTAAGCTCACAAGTAAATAGGACTCAGACAGACTTGAGTAATTAAAGTGTCTGAAGATCTGAGGAGAGTTTTTTTCTGATGAGCACAATTTCCTCCAGAAACAGCAGCTCGCTGAACCTAAATAGCTTTCTTCAAAACATCTTGGGTTGGCCCTTTTGCTGATCCCAGAGCCAGATTTGGTGTTCCCAGCAGCTCCTGTCAGGAGACCTTGTGAGAGTCGGTCCGAAGTTGGCCCGAAAAGAACAGTAATGTCTCAACATCATCAGTGGAAACTTGGAGATAATACGCCAACACCCGAAAAGGGGGGATTGAAAAGGAGTTGCAAGAGCATGTACTTCGTGATTTCTAAATAATTGGTGAAATAGATACCAAAAGACCTTGCAGATAGAGAAAGAATGCTGAAGCAAGTTGTGAAGAACAAAATGTAAGAACTAATAGATGTGTACAGAATGATTTACTGTGAAGTTCTGATAACAAAGTATCTATGTAAGCCTTTATTTTCTATGCATGCCCAAGAAACTGCCAAAGAATTACGACCACCAGAGATACTGTAATCCTCATTATAATATGAGGGCACACCTCCTGGCCGAAGGCCGCCCGCCTCCAAGGCAAACCACGCCTAAGACATTCCTCCTTGAAGATGCACAAAAGTCTTGTTCGGGGAGGCAGAGGGAAGGCGGAGGTTGGCAGTGGTCCATGGGACAGAGGAGGGGGCAAGGTGTGTTGCTCAGTATAAAAGATGCTCCTTAACAACCAAAGTTTGGAAGCTTTCCCCACCGGAGATCACAACGATCGGGAGGACCAATGGGACGCTGCCAGACCTGGGACCATAGGGATGCCTTGGATCCATGGTGGTAGCTATAATTCTCTCCCTCTCTCCTTTTACTTTAACTTTTCTTTCCCCCTTAACTCTTTCTCCCTATCGCACGCTGCTTTACGGGCAACATAATAAAGTTATACTGATTGATTGAAATATAACCCCTTTGGCGTTTTTGCCTTTCTCTTTTGCACTTCAAGACCGGAGTTTAACGAACCATCATGAGTCCATTACTGAGTGGACTGTGACAGACCTGAAGTGGTGCAGGTGTCCCCATGAGGTGCAGGGCTGGTCCAGGAGCCAGGCTCCCAGCTCTGCAGCAAGTGTTGCTGGCCTGCCTGTCCCCGGTGAGGGATGCCGGAGGTGCCAGGTACCTCTTGACAGCATCTGCTGGCTCTGCCTTGGAGCCACGGATGATTTCCAGGGCCCCTGCCCACAGCGAAGCTGACACCAACAGTCACTTCAATGGCAGGCTGCTGGGTTGAAGGAGCCTCTGGTTCACATGAAATCTGGGTCAGAGAAAGGTTTCCACCCAAATTAAAGGAAATAACCACAAATCCAGAAGTCTGCACACCTGGTTTCAGAGCAGTTCTTGTATTCTTCCAAGGTACGGAAATTGCACTGTCTGCTCTAGCCATAAGCTTTGACTTTAAGAGACTAAGGGGAATCTTATATCCACATGCAAATACTTACGGCCCCGATCCTGCAATTTATAATGCTCAGGCAGACTACTGTGCTCAGGTGGAGCACTGTTAACTTTAGTGTGGATTCCAGCCATGCATTTTAAATTGACAGATCAGGGGCTGAAATTATATGCACTCGGGGGCAGGTGCTGTCTACTGCATCTTCTACAATGCTGAGCAGATTGTGAGCATTTAACAAAGGATAATAAAAACATTCAAATATTGTATTGCTAACAATAACAACAGCAATAATAATGATGACAAAAAAAGAATAGATTATAATGCTGTCTACAATATTCAATTTCAATTTTCTTCAAGAACGAAAACTGTATTGTCTTGGATTGGAGTAAACTAAGGTTTGTGAGCCACAATGTAGCAAGTTGAGCCCAGTTTGAGAAAATTCTTCCTGGAATAATGAATTATTTTGCCAATTATGAAACAATTTTGCCCAGATTTGTTTAAAGAAGAAGCATTTTTATCCCTTACACAGGTCTCAAATTGCAATTCATAGATAAGCAATAGCCTTTTTCAGGGCTGGAGGGAGCCAGCTCATATTCACCAGATTCACAGCTCCCTCCTCAGCACCTGAGCGTGGTCCATTCACCGTTCCCCGGAGGCTTTGAATCAGCTTTGTCCAAACTTCAGAGGCACATGGGCAGCCCTGGGTCAAATCCCTCCTGTAAACAACTGAGAAGCAAGAATTTGGAGCCATCCCCCTGTGTCATTAACCATCCTCACTATTAAAATCAGAGAGTAATTTGAATTCATTTGGTTTCAGCATAACTGTATTTTTTTATTAGGTGTTTCTCTGGGAAACTTAAGGGACCTATACTATTCTATATTGTCTCCCCTGTAGGCATCTATACATTAAACCCATGTTATTTTTCACCATTAATGTTTACAAGATAAATAGCTCAAGCTCTTGAATTTTCACACTGTACAACATTTCCTCTAAGCATTTTCTGCACCTACTTCTGTATCCAGTTTGCCAATGCTCTTCTCGGATGCAACGAGACCTCCACGCAGCCCTGGCAATGCCACACTCCCCATTAGGTTTATCCTCTTGCTCCTCTCTGATACTCCTATGCTTGCATATACGGAATAGCTCAGCGTTAGAGACCCCTTTTTTTGTGACTGTCCTGGCCATAGTTTCATTTATTACTAATTATTTTGCCTTTCACAAATTTTAGATCATTGTAATGCTACACTTACCTCCAGTTCACTGAGGAAAACATTCAGTAAATCAGGTATAATCCTGATTCCTGCACAGTTACCCTAGAAGCTTCCATGAAGGGAAGATCCAGAAACTTGTAGATATCTGCTTCTTTCTGAAATAGCCATGTTCTTAGGAGAAGAATTGTTGTTTTCCAAAGCTAGTCTTAAAGTAATAGATTTTTTCTGATAAAGATCTTAGAAAAGATCTGTAAATTTGTGACCTCCAGTCTGGATGAAAGTAATGTACTCATCTTTTGGCTTCAGCAGAATATTGCTTAAAAATATAAACTAAGACAAAGTGGAGAAATTCCCTTTGGCCTGATCTAGAGTTTAAACTCAAAGAAATTTTTCTTTATCCATCAATATATTTTAGGTTCTAATCTTACTGGAACTGATAATAGGGATTACATCAAGTCTTCCAGACCAATTAAAATTTGGAATCATGGAAGATCACATTTCTAACCACATCCTATCACACCAGATTGTGATACCTTACAAGAGACTCTAGGTACAATTCCTTTAGGTCTTTCTCAAGTGTGGGATGTAAAAGGCTTCATAAGTCATTATGAAATACTGGAAATTACTTAAATCCCTTAATATTTGACCTGGAATTTCTATTTCCCACTTAACCCCTGGGGACAGGCATGATGACTTATGTGGAGAGGATTAAGCCAAATCAGGGATGGGGTGGGGGGTGGCTGGGTGGGTTATAATTAAAAAAAAAAAAAAAAAGAGGAAATGGTGTTAAGGCTTCATATTCTTGGCAAAGACCATGACTCCGGATACGACAGGTGCCAACGCTGCTCACACTGGGGCAGTCCTCTCCAGCTACTCACATTTTTGGTTCAGAGATCTCTGGGCTTGTTTTCATCCTTGCTGAGAGCTTTAATCTCAGGTTGCTCACCAGTACAGTTTTGCAGCTTTCAGGAAAGCTGGGTGTATTCTGTGAAGCTGTTAATTGCTCGCTAGTTAGTACTAATGTGTTTACTACACGCCAGTTGTTATAAATGTGAGAACAATTTTTTTCTAAACTATCTGTAAATAAGGATAGATTATGCTTCATAAATTATCTATGGGAGTAAATTCCTTGAAGACTATTATTTTTAAATAATATATGGTGTTTCCATAGGAATATGTTGTCTATTACAATTCTTTCTTTAAAAGCCACAATGTAGCTACCTGAATAAGCCAGTCTAACTCCAGCATATGTCCTAACCTTTGAAGAGAGCAGCATGACCTTAAAGGATTGAAATTACGTCTGCCTGCCATTAAACAGACTTCCATAAAAAAGCTGGTTTGATAAGGGCAAGCTACAAGGAAGAGTGCATTTCTATAAGCACAAAAGCAGCACAATACATAAAAAGAAATTTGAAAAACAGTCAGGCAGTTGAAGGAGAAGGGAGAGACCCCTTTCAGTTAGCAATTCGGTCTGTCTGGTAAGTGATGTAGATTTCTCCACATCCCAGTGTTTGTTGCGTACCATCACTGTGAGTATAGTTAGCTATAAGTTTTTCTCTTTACTTAACGACAGCTCTAATCTACAGAACAGGGGTCTGTATTTGGGTTACTCTCTCTAAATCACTCAGAATCAATTACCCTCTGAAATACAGACTCTCCCCTCTCTCTCTACAGACTACATGTTCTTTCCTCCAGGTTACTAATGTAAAAGGAAAACAACATACTTTCATACTGATGTAATAGTTGTTTAGTAGTAACATCCAGTCACATTATTATTTTCTTAATATTTAAAATCTTTTTACATTTTGTCTCCTAAAGAATCAATTGCTGAGGTGTGTAGTTGTATTCCTCTGCAATATATTGACTTGGTGAAGTAATATGTGTTAAATATTGAGAAAGATATATCCATTGCTTTCCTTTAAAGAGCTTGCAAATAGCTACTGAGGGATGCTGCTCTGTTCAGATTTTCAACCTCAATATGGTGCCAACACACCATCTAGGAACTGATAAAGGAATGAACCTAACTTCCCAACATCTGAGGGTCCTTTTTCTTAGCCAAACTCTGACTTGTTTGATACATTATTGTGATTGCTTAGATGAACTCCCATGCTCAGGCTCCCTGCCTATAACATTCCGTTCATTCATTCATTTATTTAATCTCCAATCTTGTCTTTTTGGAGTCACTAACACCGTTGCAGGCATCACATCGTTGAGTGGGCAGAAAGCCCTCAGGTTACAAAGACCATCTACTTCACCCCAGAAAATCTGTTTAGATTTTGCTAAAACACACATTGCCAGGACTCACCATTTCCCTTTTCTGGCTCATTTGATTCAGGAAAATTTTGACAGCCTGCCGAGGTGATACTGGAGCAGAAACACAGTGAAAGGGCATAACAGAGAGGAAAGTGAGACTGGGCTACCATGACCACATCTTGATCCAAGCACATGTTTCCAGCAGCCTGTCACCCCCTTAAGGTAATAGCCATCAGCTGGCAACAGCAAATCTGGGGAGTTTTGTAGAGTTCAAGAGCTCTTTAAAAGCTCTTGAACTTTTATAGAGTGTCAAGAGCTCTCTGTTGAAAGCTTGTGGCTCAAGCCATGATGAGGAAAAGTGGCAGTGGTCCTGGTGTACTTCACAGAATTTATTTCCAGCCTCTTAAATAAAAAGGAAATTACAAACAAAGCGAATACGATATAGATTTGTGAAGTCAAGCAGCTGAATGTTGTGAAACGTCTGATTTAAGGCAGTCTTGCAGTTGTACCCTTTGAGATAGGTCTTATGGAGAGGGGAGGCGGTCAGTGGGTGGCTCCAGAGCAGGCGGTGCGTGCAGTGCTGGTGTGATGACAGCAGCACGCAGTGTTGCAGCGTGTGCTGTGCGGTGTGTGGTGTGCATCTTGTGCGGTGTGTGGTGCGTGGTGTGCGGTGTGCGGTGCACAGTGCCTGGTGTGCAGTGTACAGTGCCTGGTGTGCAGTGCCTGGTGTGCAGTGCACAGTGCCTGGTGTGCGGTGTGTGGTGTGTGACGCACGGTGTGCAGTGTGCAGCGTGCATTCCTGGCAGTGGAAGAAAGTCTCAGGGTGCAGGTGGGTCTGGTGGGGCACTCTTCAGCTGTCCGTAATCTCTCCTGCCCTGCTGTGTGGGTTAGCAGACTTTGTTCCCCTTCCCTGGGGCTATGCGATACAGGTGCAATGATGCCATATGAAGATTTTATTGCATGACCTGCAGGATCAAGATACGGGTGTTATACCTATTCAAGTGATTTAAGAACCTAGGTCTGGTCGACCATTCTTATCATCAGTTTAAATTGTATGCCCCGATATAACCTTTCTGTCAGCTTACGCCCCATTCAGTATACAGGAAGGATATACAGGCAGGGTTTAAGATCTCAGTGCTCTGAATGTTGATGTTTCTATCTCTTGTTTAACTTTGCAAGCAAAGCAAAGGGCACAGAAACGCAGAATAAGTGTGATGATAGTTTTACTAGTAACCACAGGCTGTGTCTTGCTTGAGGCTCTCTTGTGTTAAGAACTATGTAGCCACAAAGATGGATACAGCCTCTGCTCATGAGGAATTATTAAATATGACCATCTCAGAGGAAGCGGGATGTGTAAGTGAGTGTGATAAAAAGCAAAAGAAGAGAAAGAGACTGAAGTAACAGTAAAAAGTGCAGTGTTTTACCCAAATCTGTGGTGTTCTTCCTTCAAATCTTTCCATTCACATAGCATGATGACCTTTAAATAGTGATGCTTATTCTGAGTTGGGCAATGATAAACTAAAATACCTGTGTTTAACATGTTCCTTTGTCTCTGTTAACAATATCATAAAAGTCCTTTATCTGATGTACATCATCAGCTTTCCCAAAAACTCACTGTGTGACTACTGGAGACCTCTGGCTACCCACTACCTCCTGAGCCTCCTTTTGTTTGTTTCAGCTACCACATCTTGCCTTATGTTAAGGTTATAAACCCTTTGGAGAAGGGGTTATCTTTCCTTTTATGACTGCGTGTGGCCTGAGACTACTAGAAACTTGAAGAGACTGCATTAATGCAAATGAGAATGCTTATTTATTTGAATGTGTTTATTCAGAAAACACTCATCACTGAGATATGATGTCCTTGACACACTTTTAACTGTATATGAACAAGAAGGATACAAAATAAAAGTTAACTAAAGCAGTAACACATTATCAGCCCTCATCACTTGATTATTATCACAGTTTAAAAGGTCAGCCACAAATAGTGCCACGCTGTTTTAATTTTAACTTAAAAACCCACTTTGAAGAATGTTAACTTCATCAATAGACGGTCACACAGCTGGGTGTTGTAAAATGTTTGGAAGTAGGACAAGTGATGGCACATCAGACAGTGGGAGAAGATGCAGCTGTTAAAAGGACAGTAATAAAACCTGGGCTGCAACGTCATCATTCTGAATTATTTGAAAACTCTAAAGTAAATAAACCTTATATCCACTCCTACTGCTTCCCACACAACCGTTGCAGGTGGCTTTGTTGTTTTGTTGGTTTTTTTGTTCTGGTTTTTGTGACTGAACTAGATCCATCTATCTGCCATGTTTCCCTCTTTAATCTAAGGCAGCAGTTTGAGTGCAAGTAACAGCAGGGGAGGAAGAAAGTAAAGGTGCCTGTGAATTACCGGGAAATTGGACTTTCAAAGCAATTATCACTGACACAATGAATATAAGGGAGATGCAAAACAAGAACTTTCATGTGATGGTGAACAGGAGGGTAAGGAAAAGATTCATACAGGTGAGGAAATTGAGTTCATCTGTTCTTTGAATGCTGAAGCATGATGCCTTAAGTTTGGGAAAAGCAGGAGGAGGGTAAAATCTGGCTGGAATTGTTAAATAAGAAGAGCAGATACAAAGGACTACAGTCTAGAAAGTACTGGGAAGACAAACATGGCAAAAGGTAGATATACAGAGCAAGGGAGAAAAAAAGTGTTAAAACTTGCAGACAGAGTGTGAACCAGAGTGACATAAAAGAAAGTACTGGTGAGGGATTGAAAGGAGCTCAGTTTTGGCCAGGTTAAGTTTAAGCTGATGATCAGCTATCCAAAGAAAAGAAGAAATACTGTACTTGATCAAAGGAGACTAGTCATGCATGGGCAAGAGAACAGTTTAAAAGAATTGTGGTTTTGTTTAAGGTTAAATACAGTGGTTGAAGCATATTAGGCAGATGATAGCACCCAAAGAAAGATCATAGAGTGAGAGTAGTCAGAGATAAAGGACCATTCACCAGAGGGGAAAAGGGAGGATACCTAAAAGAAATATTGAAGTGGTGCTAGGGAGGAGGAATAGGCACAAGAGAAGATCACACCACAGACAGGAGGGTCAGCAAGAGCTTCAGAAGTGGAGCATATTCAGCAGCATCAGAAGGAACAGAGAGAGAGAGGTAGTGGACGAGGTGTTAATCTCTGTGAGGCGGTTGTTACAGACCTTGGTCAGAGGCAGGAAGGGCAGCTGAATCTAGAGCATCAGGAGGAGAAGACTTTACAACACCAGGCAGGGAGCATGTGCTCAGCAAGGTGGCAGCCGGTGGCAGGGAAACTGCAAACCATGGCATGAGCAGTTTCTAGAGCTAGCCTTCTGCTGATATCCTATGCTTTATGCTTCTCTATTTTTAAGTACGCAGGTGCTGTACTCATACTTTCAAAGTGCCTTTATAAAAGCATTTCTAGATGTTTCTGCTACCTGTACTCTCCATGTTCTTGTTCCTGCTGGCAGAACCATAGACCGGACCTGCCTGGCCCAGAGCCTTCATGGCCTGATCAGTCCTCCATTGCCCAATATGGTCATGTAGCAGCCTCTACCATTTTTGCCACCGACCTACTCTGAAAGGCACTCCAAGACTGATGTTGTGTCTCTCCGGCTTCTTGATCATATGTTGAGATGTGCTGGGATAGTCAATCAATCAGATCATTTAATTAACTGTACGCAATTTGACAACTTGAATAAGAAATATTGTAGCCTACGTTATTTGAATTTGCTGTTTGCTGGGAAGTGTCCTTATCCTTTTAATGTTTGTTACAGAGTTTTCAATGGTATGAAGTAATTTTGGGTACCATATTTATACACTAAGGTGTGTTTTTACAGAAGACATTTAACCTATGAAGATGTTATCACATTGTCCATTTGGAAGGTTTTGCTCCACAGGTTCTCTCATGAGCTGTTAATTGCAGACAGGGTTAATTTGCTTTTAAACTTTTTCTGTTTTCTTACAGTGCCCTTTTTTTCCTTATTGCCCCTGCCACCAGCTAGTGCTGTGCCTTCCTTTCCCCCCCACCCCCAACTTTGCCCTGCACAAGGGCATGTCAAGTGAATCAAATGCATCACTTCCAAATTGAACAATTTTGTGAACAGATTACTGAAGCAAACCACAGGACATTCAACACACAAGATGGCACATTTGTCCATGGCTACAGAATCAGTGAGTAAACAGCTAAAGCTGGCACTGAAGAGATCCAGCTATGCCATGAAAGGGACAAAGACTAAACTCACGTCAAGAAGTGTTTCTGAAATGCTCAGAAGCCCCTGATGCTGGGAGGCTTGAATGTTAACACTCCAGAAAACGCTTTATTAAAACGAAACATTCCTCAGTTATGTACATGTGGCTCTACTTTCTGAGTAGTCATCTGTTTAGGCCAATAATTTGGAATACGAGGCACAGAAAATGCAGAGCTAAACAATGGAACTTGCTGAAATCGATAGCAAAACACCTGTTCAATCACAGAGAAGGGGAGTTGCATTTCCAGACAAATTTATTGCTGGTGTCAGCAGTGGCATAAGGGAGAAAACGAATATACCTTGGAAAGTGCTTTCCACTAATTTGCTGTTCTGTGGATGGGAGCACTTGTGTATCTTCACATGAAAAGAAAAGAGTGGTGACATAGAAAGTAATTAGCAGGAAAAATCAGGATATAGCAGAGTTTGCTTTATTCTTCATCGCTTCCCTCTTGCAATTTCTCCTTCTGTTCACTCAACAAATAATTGCAAAACAATAATAGTGTATTTCAGATAAAAATTAAGCTGAAGAAGGAATTATGGGATAGTATCAATGCAAATGTGCCTCACAGTGGAATAAGATTGGAGAAATAAGAAAGAAGTCAGAAAAGCCAAGTACTTTGAAACCTGAATTTTGCCAAGAGATATTCTTGTTCTCTATAATAAGAAATATTACCATATAAATATTTTGTAAAGATATTAAGTAATTTACTAACACATATTTCCAAAACTTATTTTTTAATGTTTATAATACTTCTGTGGAAACACAGGATCCACAATATTGAAAGATTATTTAATAGATGAATTGAGCCTATACCTGAGTATTCAGGTGACTTACGGTAGATTTTCTACTGCAAAACAAATTGCAAAATCACTTCCTCTATTACATAAAAGCCATTACTATATGCCAATTATTGGAATAATGATAAGGGAGGAAATCTCTAATTGGCTTAATTAGTTGCATTTATGTTTGACCAAACTTTCATTGTGAATATTTATCTGAATTCAAGCTCTGCATTTTACAGACTAGAAGACTATGACAATTTCTATTACCATGATTCTCTTATATAGTAACCTGCACTTCATTTCAAAACATGAGTATTTTAAAATAAAGGAAGTGGCTAACATTTTGCAAACTTTCATGCAGCATCAAAATCACACCATGCTCACAAATAAATATTGATTTTTCTGCTACCAAGTTATTATGTGGTTCTGTGAGAAAGGGAAATATCCTTATTCGGCAGGAGGCAGTGGAAGTATTCAAGCGGATTTGCAAAAGCACTGGGCCTTCACTCTGCTCTCCTTGATATGCATGTGTTTAGCTGCCTGGAGGCTTTACACTGTCATTCACCACATTTGTCGCCCAGTGCCTTCCAATTAAAATTTTAAACAACAGTGAAATTCCTAAAGGGGACTTTGGAAACCTTGGCTTCTGTAAGACAAGAGTTAAGTCAAGTGTCTGTTTCTGAATCTCTCAATCTTATTACAGTACCACTGTAGTTTAGGAATATTTTTGTCCATGTCTATTACAGTATGCATTTGATCCCTCCTAAAGTTGATTAGTATTACTTGCAGTTCTCACACATGAGGAAGAAAATTAACTTTGTTTCTCATTTTCTTATTCCTTGAGCTCTTTAATCTGTGCAGAAGAAACATATGGAATTAAATTCTCATTGGGTAAAAAGTGGTGCATTCTCATAGGATCATTTTCTAGCTGCTGGATTAGCCAGAGACAGCTACACAAGCTACCTGTGGCCCATATCTGGAATTCAGCAACAACATTTCATTCAGTGCAGCCAGCATCTTTCCACTGTCTGCTCTGAAGGTCACTGCAAACGTCTTAAAAATAAAGCTTATCGTTACTATCCAAGGTAAAATATTAATAGCAAGAAGTACCTTGACTAAAGGCATTTAATTTAGAAGAGGACATTTCATCTTCTTTCGAACACCAGCTTGTGAATTTACATTGAGGGCTTCAGAGTTGTTTGTCTTTTACATCCATCTCCTGTTATCCACCGTTTTAATATCAGGTGCTTATATTCTGAAAAATATTCTGTTGATACAAATTTGGACTAGGACCCACAAAGGTAGGAATGTCGTATTCTTTAACTGTCACCAGTGATCTTTATTATTTAATCCTACAGGAATACCATGTTTTTACAGCTTATCTCTTTGCTGAACCAAATTAATGAAAAGATTACCCTAAACTCAGAATACCTGGAAACACCACTGGAGAAATTTCATTTCCTCAGCGTTTCATTTCTAGTAAAATTGGCCTGGTTGTACCACTCTGCAGCTGTGATTTTTGAAGTAAATGGCAAGGCTAAATGTGCTGAAAATTTGACATGTTCCCTGAGCAACAAAGGGGCTGAAGGCAAATGTTACAGTATTACTGACAACACAAGCAGTGTTTGTTTAAGCATTTGCTTCATAAACAATAAAAAGCAGCATTAAAAAAATAATCAAAAACCCAAAAGAAATATCAAGAAGGCCTCTCTGCTTTTTCTTTCTCCTTTGATTAGCTTTCTTCTGCTGTTTCTCTTTATTCTCCTTTTAATTAAAAGGTTATCTGCATCAGCCGCTTGTGAAGCTTGATATTCTCTTCAGTGGTACTTCCTTCCAAAGGCCCTTGCCCTTGAAGGTTTTCTCCTTAATATGAGGACGATTTCTACTATTACTTACCTCGCAATATCACCTCCAGCTCTTAGTCACTGCACAATGAACAAACCACAGGGAAGTTTCTGCCCTGAATACAACCCAGTCTGTCCTGTAGCACTGCAGAAAAGGCACATTATTGGTAGGGGAGTGTGTTGAGTTGGTTTTCTCCTGTGGGTTTGTGTGGTTTTGTATTTTACACAGTTCACTGGTGAACTCAGGCTAAGGGACCTGCGAGACCTGAAGTCCCATGGCCAAAGTGGGACAGCCTCGCTTCTGGGAGGGACCTCAGATACCCAGAGCCTTTGTCTCCTGGTCTAACCCCAGGGATTTCTGTTTAGATTAAATACTTCTCCAATTTCTCAGTCTCCTCACTTTATATTTTCCACTTGCTTGCATTGCTTCCACAGATAAAATATTTTCACTTTAAGGTGTCTTCCTTCTTCCATATTTTGATATGGAGGTGATCTCCACTTCCATGTAAAATCATTACCTGTAATCAGTCCCAGAGGTTCTGTCCTCTGAATGAATCCTCCCAGTGAAAGCACCAGCCACCACTCAGCCAAATCTTCTTGCAACTCCTTTGGTTCTAAATGAGGTTTGACCGGCTGAGAGAGTTGGGGTTGTTCAGCCTGGAGAAGAGGAGGTTTCAAGGTGACCTCATTGCGGCCTTCCAATACCTGAAGGGGGCCTATATGAGAGATGGGGACAGACTTTTTAGCAGGGTCTGCTGTGATAGGACAAGGGGTAATGGTTTTAAACTAAAAGAGGGTAGATTTAGACCAGACATAAGGAAAGAAATTTTTACAGTGAGGGTGGTGAAGCACTGGAACAGGTTGCCCAGAGAGGTGG
>NW_009610328.1:15593-42871 GCF_000690535.1 Cariama cristata
TATCTAGTTGGAGATGTCCCTGCTCACCGCAGGGGGGTTGGACTAGATGACCTCTAGAGGTCCCTTCCAGCCCAAATGATTCTATGATTCTATGATTCTATGATTCCTCTCCTTCTTTCTATCTCTTGTCTGTCATCTTTCCTGCAATCCTTAATGGCAGCTAAATCAAAAGAAGCTGCAACTGTAACTCCGATCCAGCACAAAACCCATGTTTTCACATTTCTCTCCTGTTCTGGTGCCCTCTGCTTGCAGAGGCCAGGTGAAATCCTCACTTTCCATGATGTGACTCTGCAGTAGCTCAATCAACACCAGTGAATTTACAGTGCTGCATTATAAAATTATAGCAAAGCGAGAGACCGGTCTGTGTCAATCCTCTGTGGGATTTTATCCTGCTTCCAGTTCCCATTAGTTCTGTTGATATTCTCTCTTTGGTATCCTTACAGATTTTATCCATCTGGGAGTCATGCAAGAGAACATGGGGAAAAGCCTGCACTCTCCAAAAGAGATGCAAGTCTGGTAAAATCTGGGGAGTTTTCCAAAGATAACAGCAGAATTTTGACCATTATTTGAAATGACAGAAGGTAGATTTAGGCATTACAAAGTAGTTGTAGTCACTAAACCTCAGACTGTCAACACTTCGTAAAGACAGTATGACTACTTTTTCCCATGTGAGATTTTAAATTTCATAAGCAAGAAAAAGCAGTGGCAGCCAAGTGTCCATTGGTGGCAACTGCGTATCTGCTTATTTGTACTCATGGGAATAACTAAAGTAAGCTGGAACGGTAAACATCAAGAGTGGGGAGAGATGTACAGAATTTCAGTCGGAAATACTAAGAAAAAAAATCTGCTTGTTACTGTGAAATAGATTTTTAATGCCCCAAAGGCTTCATAACCACAATGCCCATTTGAAGTGGCTGAAATACAAAAGAAATAAAACCTTGTCTTTTAAAGTGCAAGAAAATAAGGTGAAGGATAAGATACATAATCCTTGAGATGCACTGAATCTCCAGGCTGAGAAGCTGCATTAAGAAGTAGCCACTGTGCTCAGGGTTGCAGCCATGGCCCTGCAGAGGAGCCATCCTGCCAGGCTCAGCCCATGAAAAGCTCTGCCCTGGAGGCGCCCACAACAGCTCACAGCTGGCAGGAAAGTGATTTTAAATTCTTTTTTTGAGAATCAAAGTGAGAGCTTCTTTTCTCTTCTAGCCACCAGGTAGGTGTTTGAGCAAAAGGTTTTGAAGGATGGTGTTAAAAAAGAGAAGAGGAAGCAGAAAGCAAACTGTTGGCTTCTCCCATTCTGGAATGTCCTTTCATATCATCTTTCTTGTATTTCTCTACAAATGGAAAAGTAGCTATAGCACTAATGCAAATGGTAAATGGAGTGGCAAGGAGAGCACAAACCTGACCAAATTAGGTATTATCCCCAAAACATTAAACCCTAGAAAATCAGACATCCCACGGGTATAAAAGGGCTAAATCTTCACAGAAAATCACTACCAAACATGCTGTGTGCACACGGGATTAGCAAAAGGCAAAGGAAGGAAGGGCTCCCAACACTCCCAGTTGCAGAACTCACGAGTAAAATCAGGAAGAAAGAGGAGAAAGGCAGGTAGAAAGGCACCAGCAACCATGCACCTCTGAGCATGCACTGCAAGACCCTGCTGGTCCATCTCAGTTTTTTGACTCAATATTTATTGGTGTTCAGAAACACCAAAAGTCTATTCTGGTTTTTATATAGGTGATAGTCTCTTCGTCTCCAAAGATGTGGCTGGTATGACGTTCAGGACGACATACTGACAGCTCAGCAACCATGGCACTAGCTCTGGTGTGTGAGAGGAATTGTCTAATACTGAACACAATGACTTGTTCCATCAGCTTATACACTCTATAAGTTCAGCTTCTGACTGACAATGTTTATGTGCATGGCCTGACAGTCAGCTGCAGTTCTCCTCTCTTCAAAAAGGAGCCCTTGGCTCTTATTCAGCAACTATGAACTAGAAATCCCAGAAGTTATGAGAAAGGAGCAGGGACAAAACTGCAGGAATTCAGGTAGTCACCCAAGCGGTAAGAGGAAGCAAACAACAGTTCTTTGTGACTCTAAATGTAACATTTTTTTTCTGGTGTGCTTTTTTTTCTGGTGTGCTCAGTGAACATCAAATATGATGATCTCAGTATGAAGTGATTTCTATTTAAAGATACATGAATTAATTTGGACTAATGAGCAGAAAACCTACTGGGAATTACAGAATTTGTAAACAACACCACAGTAAAAGAAACAAACAGGTTTGGGTTTGTTTTTTTTTCATAGGACTTCAAAAGTTAGAGGAAGATAACATCTCTGTGCACTAATCTTTCTCACTAACAGTGAAGATGGGATTGTTCCTTACTGAGGTACTGAAGGGTGCCAGTTTACATTGAGCTTCCAGTACATTCTGACGGAGACTACTTAATAATACTGCATGTTCAAAAGGGCAGAGGTCTTTCTAATTATTAGCCCAACTTCTAGTTCTGATTGTCACCATCACTCCTTATTTACATATGTGTAATGTGCAAAATTATTCTCACTGTTCCCAATGACTGTACTTTTCACAGGTTTTGTAATGGTTTCCAAAGCAAACCATACGTTTAGCTCCACTAATCTTGCCTGAAAATCTCCACCACCTTTGCCTTCATTCCTTTGCTTCTCACATTAGCCCTAATGATTTCAACAATTTGAAAAGACACAGTAATATTCTACAACACATTTCTGACTGTAGGAGTCCTAGTAATATAAAACCTCTGTACCAGCTCTGTTTTTACATTGGTTTCTGTGGATTGAGAGTATTTCTCGCATGTCCTTATGTGTGCCATGCAAAAGTGGAGGCTATAGTCCAGCTGAGGCTTTGCCAGAAGGGAAGGATTGCTTTATGTGCCTGACATAGTCCTGGTTTTATATATCCCACCTTAAGGTTTGCTATTTTACAGCATCATGACGCTATTAATTTGTGTTCAGTTTGTGACCTGCTAAAAGCTGCGGATCCTTACCTGTGGTACTGCTGCCTGTCTCATTGCCCTCCCTCTCACAGCACTGCAGTTCATTTCTTCAGTCAATAGGTACAGACTTCCACTTATCCTCATTGAATGGCAGCCTATTTATTTCAGTCCATTTATCTCTATTCATTGAGATCCTTTTGAATGCTAGCCCTGCCATCTAAAATATTTGCAATCCTTCCCAGTTTAGACTTATATGAAAATACAGCAGGCATCCTCTCTCATTTATCAACCAAGTCTTTATTCAACAGTAGCCAATACAAGACTGATGCCCATACAACCCCATTTGATAAGTACGGCCAGGCTGACGGTGAACCAGCGATCGCTGTTCCCTAAGGAGGGCTTTCGCAAGACGTGTCCTGGCTTTCATTAGTTTCCCCTGGACAACGTTGCACTAGTCTGTCTGTGAGCATGCCATGGGAGACAGTGCAAAAAGACGCACTAAAGTCAAGATATATCACATCTCCAGTTTCTCCCTTTACCACAAAACCACTTATACTGTCATTGAAGGAAATTAGACTGGTTTGGCATGATCCATTCCTGAAAAATCCACATTGGCAGTTACTTACCACTTTGTGAACTTCATGGCACTTTCCTAGAGCGTGTACATTAGCAAAACGCAGATAGTGTGATTTTGCTGTGTCTCAGTGTTAGCGAGTCAAGGGAGGAATTCCAGCATGCTTCTGTTTTCCTGCATCTATCGGGTCTATCAATATCATTACTTAAAAATGCCCTTTCCTGCATCCCTCCTCTTTGTTTGAAGAGGAGCAGACAAAATGATGTGGCTGAAAATTGTAGTGTGACTCTTCACTTCTCTTAGCTGAATGTGCTTATCCGCTCAAGGGGCACTTGTACCGCTAAGGGCATCTTTATTCTGTGTGGAGAGACCTTTGTGTGACACTGCTTCAGAAAAATTACAGCCCACACTCTGATCCTTTACAACATTAATAGTTTGACTGACAGCTTTATTTCACTTCCTGTAGGCTGGGATTGAACCAGCTGTGGAAACTCTTTTCCGATACCCCAGGGATACAGATGGGAATGAGGGAACATGAGGAGAAAGGACAGGGTAATAGAATGTTTGGGCACATGAACGTGACAGCAAAACATGTGGGTAATGCTGTGCATCATTAACAGAGATATCACAAATGCCTATGGAGGGCATATGAGAAGATAAAAATGCGCAGATCTGTATGTGAAATGCAGAAGTGCAATGACTGCACACAGCCGTAACTCACACTCATAGACCTCATGTTCGTTTCTTTGCCAATTCAAAAAGAGTTGGACCCAAATGTCTGGCTTTTGTCTTTCTGAAGAGAAGAGAAACAACTCCATCTGAACCCTTGTGCTCTTGTGTTTTATCTGCAATGGCAGACAAACCAAAATTAGTCTGAAGGTGCTTGATCTGCCTTCTTGATTAAACAGATCCCAACCCCATAAATCCTAATATGGCAATGGCAGATTATATTTACACTGCAACTAGTCAGTGAAAGGCCATGGGTACCACTTGCAGGGTTGTGAGCTTCTCAGGCATGCCTCATGTCTTCTTCTGACCAAGCACAGCACCAGAGCGGCTGTGGGTACCAGCACACCAACAAGAATAAAACAGCACTGCCTCCTCTATATTGTCATTCTGCTCTCTAAAACTTACTCTTGAAAGAGGTCATTTACATGTAAACCTACTCCCTTAAATGAACAGTCGATCCCTTTTTTTGTCATACTACAGTGCTTTCAACTTCTTCCCATCATTAAGCCATTTGCGTGAAATATTGAACTGATTAATGTGGCATTTTCCACTAAACTGTTTCAGGAAATGCTGCACCTTACCAATGAGATGCTTTTGAATAATGTATTCTCCTTAGTATAATTAAAACTAAGTTCTGAAGTTAGTACCTTTTTTCCCTGGAGACACTCATCAAAATGTCAAGTGTTCCTTCTAGTGGAACTGCAATCCTGTAGTACAAACATATTTATCCACCGTTCCTTGCAAGCAGGAGACCTTTGCCTCTATTCTTTGTCACTTCATTTTTAACAGGAGTAAATAGTGCATGAAATAATAAACAGCCTCTATGCACCAAATGACAACAGTATTTAAAAAACTTGAAGAGATGAGGTACCATAGGTAACAAGAATAAGAAGCCCTTGTTTTGTTTTACAAATGATTCTTTTCAAATGTGATTTTTAAATGAAGTTTAAATGCTTATTTACGAATGGAAGAAATACAAAACAAAACATTTGCTTCCCCTACACTTCTCGGACACTTTTTTTGCCTTAGAGAAAAACAGAGCTGGGGTGCCACCACCTGGAGAGCTGCAGCAATATTGTTCACAGATTTCAAGTTTCTGAGAGTTTCTCAGATTTACAGCTGAGTCCTGGGTAAAACTTCAGTTAAAAGGATGGAAAACCAGTTCAAATTATGTTTGAGAAACTCCACAGGTAAGAAGATAGGTTTTAAAAATTGATCCCATGTATTGTTACATTTACCACAAAAAATCCTGACTATGTGCGTTTTGTGCATAGCAGGTCAGTGTATTCAGTTGCTCTCTTCTGGTGCATTGCTGAGATGTTCTGAAAGTGAGGACTGACCTGTTGCTGTAACCCCAAGCTCTGAACCGCATGACTATAACAACCTGTCCTGAAATGAGAAAGTAGTATGTACAACATAAGTTCACAACCACATTACTTTGCACAGTCTGCCAGATTTTACAGAACCTATTTGATATTGTACTTTTAAAATTTGCTTTTCTTGATTTTAATGAAAACCCAGATGGAAATTACAGAGTGCTTCTAGGAAACTGAATAAATTCCAGCTAAAACCCACACTGTGTATGTAGGACTGGCTTCTCTCCAGCATTTTATTATTATTTATTACTGCTCTTCTTATTAAAGTTGGATGTAGAGTACAGTATACTGTCAGCTAGAGATAAAGATAGGACAGTTAAATACCTGTTGTTAATTAGCTTCCTCCTCCTAAACTGTCATGTATAAGTCATTGAAGTTATTATAGGAAACAGTGTATGCTTGTGCAATAAGCACAACAAGATCAAAGCTTAACATTCTCCTATCTATCTGAGGCCATCTGGGAGGTAGGCATCTTGCCTAAGCTAGTCAGGTAAGATCCCTCCATGGTCTCTGGGGGCAGAGAGATACTTCTGGGGTCCTTCCCCCTGCAACAGCTTCTTAAATCCAGTGCAACAAACTATCTTTTGGAAAAACGCATCTGTCCCCACCAACACTAGAGACAGCCTGGACATCCAGTTCACAGTACATACGTCGACTTCCAGGTGGTCAAATGCCTGGGAGTTGTACTTCACCCTGTTTCTAACATCATAAAAGGACTCACATAAGCCTAGTAGAAGTAACGTCTGGCTTGTACGTTGTTTAACAGAAACTAAATGAATGAGAGCTATCAGATATATCTTCAGAGGAAAACAGTTCTCCAATCAAATCCATAAACATGCTACCTTTATCCCCAGTGGTGGCATTTACGTACACATGTACTGGCCACATTAGCCTTTGCACTTCCTACAGCTAATCCTCCTGTTTATCACTTCACTTGGAAAGCTCCTGTTATAAGATCGCCAGATACTGGGGGAATGAACTTTTGACAACTTTCATTAGCTTAAAGCACAACATAACTTCATTAGTGTCTTGTAAAGACACTTGATGTTTAGAGAGTCCCATTTCCTAGTTTACAAAAGTTTCAAACCTAGCACATCAATGCCATACAAGGTAATTGCTCTTACTAATTCACTAATTGAAACATATTGCATTTGTATGTAATAGAAAACCACAATAAACTTCTTTCTTTCATTTATTGGACCATTACATTAAGTATGTGTAGTGTTCAATCTGTTAACAAAATTTCAAGCTGAGTCTCCTTAAACCCTAAATGCTCTTACTTTGTATATATCCACTATCTACTAAGACTAAAAGCCACAGCATTCAGCAGTTGCATACGCACAGGTAGACAGACAGCAATGCAGCCACCCAGCCACTCCAAGGCCACCTTTGGGAGACGGCGCCACCAACACGCACAAGCTTTCTGTGTTCTGGGAAAGCCAAAATTGTCAATGATCAGTTTGCTAGTGCTTTTTCACCCTTTCTGTAGATAGAAAACAAATTTCTATGTTTTTGATTGTTTAGATAATCTCAGGAGTGCCAGTCACCATCTCATGAACCATTATGGTGTCCATGAGCCTACAGGTGGCACGGTTCTGAGGGATGAGTTACATGGCTACGTCTGAATTCAGAACTACCATAAAACATCCCCAAAAGTGGAACATGGTCATCTGCAGTGACAAGATGTTACAAGAACCCCTGATGTGCTTCTGGCCTGGACCAGCCTGCACCCTCCTAAAGGGTTCCTGACAGGTTCGGGAGTCCCTGAAACCACCCTGCTGAGCCCCTCAACCGCTGCTGCCCACCCGCACCTGTGCCATCCTGAGAAGCCAGCCCTGGCTTGGGCATTGCTGTCCCACAGGTCTTCCTACCCAGAGTGTAGGGGGTGTCCAGACTGGCATGGTCCTTCTGGACCAGCAAGTCAACCTGCCAGCATGTGCAGATCGCAAGAGAACAGCCCAAGTGGGGCAGTCCACTGAAATACAGACAAATGCAGGAGGAGAGGATCTTAACAGTGATTCCTTTCATTACCCACCTTCATCAAATAAGTAATTTTCTTTAGCTGTAGAATGAGGATTACAGTAAGTCATATTTACACAGCTCATGTGGAGAGCCAAGATGATTAAATATTGATTTGGAAAGGTATGGTATGGAAACGATGAATCTGAATTCTGGGGTAGGGAACTAGTTAATAACTGGAATATTTTCCTCTGTTTGTCTTTCAGCAGTTCGGCAATAGCTGCCAGGAACACTAATCTGTAGCAGAAAGGTTGAAAATCCCTTGTCCCCTTTAATATAATATGAGTCTGAACTTAAGAAAAGCCCAAAATAACAACATCACTGTCACTCCGAATTCATAAGGATATCTCTGAATGTGGTGATTTAACTGTAATGGAAAATAGCAATTTGCAATGGGTAGGAATGAAAATACTAATCACCTGCAATAGTTAAACTGCTTTCTCCAGTAGAAGAAACCTGTTTGTTTAAGATACATCTATCACACTAAAGTGAATGAATCTCACCCTTGGATCTGTGTTGGAGTTTGTAACAGCTGATCCTGCCTGTTTTTTTTACAGGACCGTACACAAGCTATTAGATTTTTCACTAGGTCACAGGTACAGGCTCACAGTATGTGAAAAAAATTGCTCAAATTGCAAAACATAATACCAAAGGATCAAGAAACTAATCATAGTTAATGTAATAAATGGACACTGTATAAAGTACCCTTGGATGTTCTTAGATCTATTGCTAATATATATTTATAAGCACTTAAGTTACAGTGTAGAATAAGGAATAATATGGAAATCAAAGGAGTTATAATGTTAAAATGTTGACAGTAAAAATCATTGCTGCGGGTGCCGTGCCAATACACCTTTAGTTTTTGTGTGGTAATCAACAAGTATGGTATGATAATGTTCCTCAGAAAGGACACAGAGAAAGAGCTAGACTTGACCTTTTCATTTGGAGGGAAAGAAAAAAAACATTATGAATATCTTTATTAGGAGAACCAAAATGTATTTCCTCTAAAATCAGGTGCGTGCCTATTCAGCATTATGCAAAATAAATATTTCATATTTAAAATGATGCTTATCTTTCACCTGTTGTTTTTTTTTGTGTGTGTGTGTTGTTTTTTTTCCTTACTGGTATTATTAATTTTTAAGCTTTTAATCTCATGAGGCTAATTAATGGCCAATTTGCACAGCCTGCTGGAACTAGCCATGCTGGGGAGCAGCAGGACTGATGGCAATGCTCTTGCACCTGGGAAGGAGGAATGTCATGATGGACATAATCCCACCCATGGCCAGAGCAGGGAGCCGGATTATGGCAAAATCTGTACTGACCAACTAGACAGTCAGTTTTTATAGACCTTTCTTCACCACTTTGGCACTCAGCAGCTGATGTATGGTTTGGAGAATGAGTATTTATATTTCATCCAGTTTTGAAACCTCTCTAATGCAGCAATAGATGCTCCCATCTACAGAAATGCTGAATACTTCTTAACTATCATATTACTCTCTTCACTGCAGTGGACATCTGTGTTAAACTAGGGTCTATTAAGCAGCATAGAGGGAAGTAGAGACTTTTAACTCAAAAAGTTCACACATACAATATAAAATAGCATTGTACTTTTCCAGCATTTTCCCCCCTAGTTTCCTATCCTGATTGCTTTGAAAATATGTTTCCTTTCAGAGCACAGCAATGTCTGCCATGTTGTTTCCTCCACCCCAAAACATTCCCTTGGTTTTAGAGCTGTGCATGGATGGAGTTCAGTATCCCCCATCCAGAAGATGCTAACTTGGACTGGTCAAATCCCTTTCCCTGTCATGGCACCTGCATGTTGCTTGTTCTACCCGGATCTCCTCAACCTCTCCTCCCCACCCCTGGCTGCTCTCACTCACTCTGAGTCACCCACACAATTAGACTTTCACCTGTGCTTAATCATTGCTCAAAGTCCTTTAATTTGAACCGGCTGCCCTCTGCACTGCCAGGCACAGATTTACCCGGACACAGCCAATGCCAAGCAGCTGGGCTCCTGCGTGAGGTGGGTGCAGGACTGCTTGCCTGCCTCTGTTTAAGCCATCATTTGCCTTTACATGTATGCAACAGTGTCCCTGTACTGCCTTGCCCTCTCCAGGGAAACCTGCAGTCTTCCTGTGATGAAGGTTCTGCCTAAGGCTGGTGCGGTATGGCTTTGGCTTCTCCCAGAAACATTTTTATTGTGAAGTTCCACATGGTATAAATCAGTGCTTAGATACTGCAGGGGTGAACGTGATGAAGAAATCCCCAAATTAACATTAAATTTGACCCATTATTTTTTACATATGACCTATTGGAGACTCAAAGCGTAAATCCGTTCCTTCACTAAAGTAAATGACTGCAACATGTTAAAGTGCTGGTTTATTATAGCACTGATCATGAATGTTTAGACAATTGACATTTTTAAATATTTTAACATTTATTTTAAGAAAAATAACTTTGAATTTGAGAAAATAACCTCTAAAAATGAAATTAATTTTGCATTAATGTATTCACATAAACAATGTCTTTGGCTTTAACAAAATTAGTTTCATAATGACATGTACGATTAGGTTACATATCAAGAAAAGAAAGCTGAATTACTTAATTGGCCTCTAAAACTCAATAGATTGTAAGCATGATCCTGAAATACTTAAGTTCCCACTGTGTTGCTTTTTTGAGATATAGCTAAAGAAATCCTTCCAACTGTCTATAAATCTAGATTTCCAAATGTTGAATTTAGCTGTGAAAAATGGCTTTTCCTAAAAGGAATATGGAACAGTTTCTGAAACCTGAAATGAGTACTTCTCTCAGCTCCTAGTATAGAAGATCACAAGCAAGCATGTGAGTGCTTAACAACAGCTATCTCATTCCAAATATAAAGCTGAAGCGAGAAACGTCTGACACCTGCTTTGACACTGGGTCTGTACGAAGCAACCCAAACAGCTCTGTAATACACCCTTTTCTACTCACAGGAGTTTTTACTGGTTTGCCATGGCTGTGCACCAGCATAACCAAAAATAGACCTTAGCCCCATAAAGTCTATTTTGATTGCAAGTACCATCCTGTAAGAGGAAACAACTTGAAGTGCCTTTTGAACCAAATCTTTTGCTCTATTTATGAAAAGATTGTCAGATCCTGAGTTTAACTGGTAACATTCAATCTCTCTATGGTCCTATAACTCATTGACTTGGAATATATTAACTGCAGAAAAAAAATTACAGAAAGGGCTTATACAACTAATTCCTAGAAAAATTATTTAAAGAAACACAAGAGAAAAACTGCTTAACTTCCCATGCTTGGACTTGCAGGATCGGTTTGTATCAAAAAGTAACACAGGATTACAGAAAACAAAAAGGTTTATCTTGGTATATTGTCTTTTTAATCATAAATAGGAGTTACACTAATAAAGACTAATAAGAAGAAAATACTATTAACAGGGTTAAAAGCACGACATACAGGTGAATACTGACATAGGGGCTATTTTTAGCCTGGGCCAGATAACGCTGTCTTTCTCCTTGCAAAGAGGAGCCTACAGGGTGTGTGACACTACAAACCCAGTACGGGTCTGGTCGTGCGCTCCTGCTCGCTTGACACCAGCCCTCATTCGGTACCCACCCAGCCCCTGCACGGTGGGAGTGGATCTGCCTCCAGGCACTCACACACACACAGCTGGAGACTGCCTGCCTGCCTGCCAGCATCCGTGTGCATCTTCATAACCCCTCACACACTGCACAATTTTTCTGGTGCTGGTGAGAAATCCTATCACCAGGACAGAGCGCTCAGGACCTCAGGAATCCATCTTGAAACCATCACTACAGAAGTCAGGGCTTCTGTGAGTAAAGATCAAGAGGATTAGCTGTATTTCCACTGCCCGTCAGCAAAGTGCATGATTCCTGAGCCCACATGGAACAAGCATTGTTCCTCTGGATGGATCTGCTCAAGCCCCCATATGCTTCCCTCTCCCACAGGCTATCCTTTTCCTTAGTCTACTTGCAAAAACTATGCAATCTCACAAATCCACAGGCACTTTCTCTTCTTCCCCATACCTCATGCTACCTATGTGCTCTCTGCTGTATGTCCTGCCTCTGTGGTCCTTCTCCTGTAGGATGGCAAGCCTGACAGTGGGGGAAAAGGCCTCAGTAAGGTCTTGAGTGGCAAGAGGTCACAGACGATTCTGACAGGAAAAATTTATTAATTCCTTCAGGAACATTAAAAAACTAAGCATTTTTGGCCTGCATCAAGAGACAAACAATAAAGAAACCTTAAGGCAACACACACATTACAAGCCACCATAGCAAAGTAACAGCAACAAGGTAAAGTCAGAAGAGGCCGATGCCATCCCCTTATGAATCTAGGAAATAAATGTTTTCTAGGTCAATAAACACCAGCATCTGTCCAGGATATAAAATGAAATGTTTTCAGGTGTAAGAGAGACTGCATACTGTCTACTACAACAGAACAGGTCAATAACATGAACTTGGGTGAGTAGTGTCAATCTGCCTTTAACAGGTCAGATCAAACAGAGGCTCCTCACGTTTACCCAAGACTAAACAAAACAAATAGAGGTCTCTTGGCCCTTGTTTAAATCTAAAGGAAGCAAACAGAACAGTTTTCCAGCCTTTTTCAGTTTGCAGATCCCTCTACAAGTTTCCCATGTCTCTGTATACCGATGTAAGATGCCTGCCCATAGCACTACTTCTCTTACTTACCTGTCAAAGACATACAGAAGTTACCCAGGGACCATGGACCCTCATCACTGACAGGTCTCACCCTGTCCAAGTCCAGAGAAATCAAAGAGAGGCATCTCTGGTCCAGGGTTCCGCTCCAACTTCTTCTAACAGGTGTAGCTGGCACAAAATTTTCCTTTCCCAGGGTCTTAGGCAGGGTTGGAGCAAGGCTCAGCACGCTGATGTGATGTTGGGTAAGGCTCACCCTCCTTGGTGGTGTGCTGCCAGCCAGTTGCCTCTGCCCTGAATGTCAGAGATGCCCACACCCCATCAGAAAAAGGCCTGTGGCCAGGGAAGTTGGATTCAATTCTTCATCTTAAAGTGAATACCTTCATGCTTTTTTAGTGTCGTCTTGCCCTGGTCAGCCATTGCTGCTAGCCACAACCCTGAAGTTTCTACATCTTGGCACCTGATCAAGTGGCTAACCCTCAAGTGTGCTTCTGCACAAAACCCCTCAAGAGGGAAGCTAACATGCTGGTCTCCATAACTGAAGGAGCTCCCACATACACCAGGCAGGGTGACAGAATTTCCCTCTTATGAGAAGAATGTTCTCCACAATGGTAAGGTTTTAAGCCCTGAAGGGTGGTCACTGTAGGGGCATATGGGAGTGGGGAGGAGGCTAGAGAGCCAGGCTTCCTCAGTGAGGGAGTCAGTTGGCTCACACTGGGTGAGCTAAAATTGCAAACATGTAAAATAATCAGTGATTATGGACTAAGGCAGGAGTCTGATGCGACCAAAGATGCGTTAATTGAAGATGTTGACTAAAACTGTGACCTCCTCCAAGCACAGTTCTGCATATCAGACACAGCAACAGGAGCATTTCCCAAGAACCAAGAGGGCAATTTCACAGTTGAGCACTGACGCAGGTCTTGTCATGTCCTCTGAGGGCCCAGCCGTGGATCCCTGGGTCACAGACAGAAAAGCATCGTGTTTATTCTCCTGTTTAGAAGGAAATAAATTATTTAATTTCTCTTAAGGAGATCTACCACTATAAATGGGGTATTACTATGTTACTCCAAAACTACAGGTGTGACAGAGAAGAAGGGAGTAACCTTCTTGGTCGTTCTCAGAAGAGACATGTCACTGTGGGACGGATGGGTTCTCCAAGCAGGAGCAATTCACAAACAGCAGACTTGCTTTCAAGTATCCATTAGTGATCTACCTTCTTTCTCACTCAATTGTAATATTCACTATAATTCACAGATGATTTTTTTTTCCCCAGCTGCATTAGCAAGTGGATCTAAAGCACTAGAGCTCCTCTTCAAAGCAAAGGAATACATTTGAATGATGCGACACATGTTATTAAAAAATTTAAATCAAAACATAATGGTACATTTTATTTTAAAGTGTGTGACTTGGATAAATCTTATTCTAGGGGGTGATTTTATATGACTTTTTGTCTCATACGGAATGAATATATTCTGGAAATGTCTGCAGCTCCCACAAAACGGACATCCCAAGGTCAGGCGCTGTTCGCAGAGCTGCTGTGGTCTCAGCTCACCATGAGATGGGAGTAGAGAGTCCCCGACACAGCACCGATACGGGACGCCCCTGTACTGAACGCTCAAACGTAAACAACAGTTTTTCTAAACCTCTTTCTAATTTCTCTCTGATGAATATGAATCATAACAATTCTAGCTCACCCTATCCAGACTTACAGATACTTTCTTGATGCTGAGCAGAGAACATGCCCTAGGAACGAGCTTGCTCCGGTGTACTTTATTTAAACAATTTCCCATTAAACCAGTTCAGTTGACAAGTGAAGGGTGATAAGTCTAACACTAAGTGACATTCAAATCAAACCTTTCTGTTGTTATCACCAGCTGTTTTGAATGAACACTTTGTCAGTGTTTTTCTGCTGGAAAGATCTTTCCTTGTTTATTTTAAAATCTTGGCTTAAACCAAAAGACAAATGAATCTGGGATTTTTAGAGAGCAGCAGCCATCTTTACAGATCCCATTAAAACACATAAAAAAGCACAGAACAGCAGGGATGATAGTTGTAATAACAGCTCAGTGAAATTACTAATGTTTCCTTGTGAGAAGGAATACAAACCTAGTAATAGAGTCAGTTATTTCTTGGAAGTAGGATTGTCCAAAAAACATTAGCCTGAATGTATCACTGAAAAGAGAAGCTTCTGCAGGAGTGATGGTCTCCTTCACAAGCTAGTTTTACAGAAATGACTATGAGTTTGAGCTAACCAAGCTACCTATACCTGGACACAGGGAGGGCAGAGTCTTGGATTCTAGATTTTGCTGTGTTCAAATCCTTCAGATCAGTGATTTGCAACCTCCCTCAAGCTATGGAGCACTGCCAACACTCAGTATTTCTCAGGGAGCTTCAAGATATTAACACGAGTCTGCTGAACTTGAAACTGCTGAACTTCAATTGTAGACAGTTTTCAATGATCTCCTGCCAGTCACCCTGCAGCCACCCTCTCAGCCCTTGGTATCCCTTATGAAAGTGGCAGAGAGCAGAAAACTGTTGGTGTTCTGTCAAGCTACCCAAGATGACATCTGTCTCTATAAGGGTTCACAAATGAACAAAGTGTGAAACTAAACAACAAAAAGGCATTCTCACAGATGTATGAAAGGATAATGTATGAAAGGATAATGTATGCTTGTTGAGGCTGAAGTCCTGGTAAGCTGAGATAACATTTTCTGAAAAAATTCCTGCTCTTGTTAATCCATACACATCTGGAACTCATCTCAGTAAGAGTAGTAGAACAATTCATTTATTTTAAAAAATTAGTTTAATCACAAAAAAATGGATATGAATTTAAATTTGCCTTACTGAGTACACGAGGAAAATGATGGGCATTTTTAAAAGTAATGAAGAGGAAGCTGGGCTTGCAGGATTTTCCTGTTAGACACGCATCTGTTTTTACCAATCCCATGGTGTTTCCAGGTGTTTGGCTGAGTTGTTTGCTCGACCATACAGATACCAAACACATGTCAAGCGACCTGATTACGCTTCTTTAAGGAATCCTGCCTGCAGAGCCACGGGCACAGCTCCTCATGCTCTGCTGCTGCTGCTGTGTGGGATTACAGACAGTTCTTTATTATCCGTGAGTCATGTTGTGATGGGCTAATTGTACAAATGCAGCCAGTGTATTGTGCCGCGCATATGGATCCAGCTCAACACTCCTTTGTTCTATGCTCGCTGCCAGGGCTGTTGTCCCATCTCTTGGGTGGTCAGTGTTGCATACAAATACCTTGCTTTTTGCCACAAACTCTGCAGCTGAATTGCTAAATATGAGTGCTGAAATCTCAGTTCCCTACAAGTCAATGGTGCTTTTGTTACCGCTTTCAACGGAGTCAGGTGCTTGTGCACTGCTGGAGGCTTATTCTCTGTCGGGCAATAGTAGATTTGTAAACGTTGCCGTTTGTCAGCTGCCAGTTTCTGGAAGTATCAGTCTTTGTATTTCCGTAACTGTTATTATCACCTAAAGGATTATTTCCCTATTTCAGAGAGCTGTAGATTAGCCACTGAAAATTCAGAACATTTGAACAGATTTTTACCAGCAGTCGAGCATCTGAGGGGCTTGGGAGGGGAAACACTGCCAGAGGGAATGGGAACAGACTTGATTTATTAATGGGTGATGTGCTTTGTCCGCTGCCTGCTGGCCTTTAACAGAGTCCCTGGAGTCACAGACAGCCCCTGGAGTAAGTTATTTTCAAAAAGGCACCATTTATTTTCAGTAAGCTACAAAGACTTACTGTAGGGCCTCTGGGTCCCTTCCTCTCAGTGACAATAGTGATGCTGTCCAGTAAAAGTGGGCAAGTAGAGCACTTAAAAGACATGTTAGGTCCCTTTTTAACTAATTTTTATATGCCCATATTAAAGCTGAGTCTTGTTACTTTCAAATCAAGCATATGCTTTATATATATATATATAAAGCTGCGGCATCCCGCTGCAGACATCAGCCCAAACCCATCCCCAGGGAGATGCTCAATGGCCAGGGAGGGGGCTGCCTCACTGTCCCCCCATCCTGCTCAGTTCCTTGGCTGGGAGGTGGGACACTCCTGGATGTGAGATCCTGGCCTGCTGCCCCAGGAAAGCCCCATGGTCCCAGCCCCAGGGGAGCTGCTGGCCCCTACAGTGCTCTGCCATGTGCAGGGCACAAGAAACAAAACCCTTCTGAAAAGCAGCTGTCCATCATCGACCCATGTCCAGCATCTCCATACCAGCTTTCTAGCAGCTGAGGTATAATGAGGGCCCATGTGCAGCTCAGTGAGGCCAAGCAAAGCACACTGAAAGGACAGGAGGACCCTCTGCTCCGAAATGACTGGCGTACTGTACAAAACATCACATTCCCAGCACTGCTGCTCACTCCTGAAGGCTCACTAGATCCTCAATAGACCAAAGAGACAAGCATGGGGAAAATGTCCCTCAGGACACAGTGAAAAGGCTGGAGGCATCTCCCATCTAAGGCTGGAGGTGGCAGGTGCCCTTCCATTGGTAGTGTCCAAACCCACCTATGCCCGGCTACCTCATTACCAGTCCAGAGTCAACAGTGGGATCCCAGACACAGGTCAGTGTCACTCTTAAACAAGGAGGGCAGAGGACAGCCTTCCCAAATCAGCAGAGCCATCCAGAGAAGTGCCACAGAGCTGGAGGATGGGGGGAAAGCCCTCCATCTCCAGCCCTGCACCAGGCAGGAGCCACACTGTCCTTCACATGCGCTTGTCTAGCCCCTTCTCAAAGGAGATTTCGCAGCACCCAGAGATAGCCCATGTTGGTGTTTCACTGCCATGACTGATGATCTGCAATGAGTTATGTAGTGCCAGGTGGTATTTACAGATGAAGTAAGAAAATTATGGGCTAATTAAACCCCTTTACTCATCTCTTCTCTTTCTCCTTCCATAACTTGGATAACAAGTGAACAGAAAATAATTACACTGGCTCCTTTATTACTGTTTATCTTGAACAGACCCTTTTGCAAAGGATTCAGAAGGACATCTGCACATCTTTCAGACGTAGGGCTATCGAACAATATTGTCCAATTCAGCTTCACAGGTTTTCAACCTTGTTTTAAATGGTGCTAGCACTCTGACAAAGCTTCTGTGAATGCTATAAAATACGGGTTTGTTAGACAGGGAAATAAAATATTTAGCATTCTTTTCTCTTTACTAACAAATCACAAGAAGAAGGAAAAAAGCAAGCATTTTGCAGACTTACTTTCTCAAAACTCAGACAGAAATAGACCTCCATGAGAAAAACCACAGAAAACTTCAAAAGGTTCCACTTGGGGCATTAAAAAAACTGACAACCCACCAGGAGTTTCAGTGCATATTTTGTTTTTACACTTCTGAAGACTGCTTGTTGTTTATGTTTTTATCAAGGGACTAGACCTTTCTGAAAGGAATGGATGATCTCTGAAGTAGTGTTACACAGCACACCAGAAAGGCCAGGGTTTGACATCAGTACAGAGGAGTAAAAGGAGACTGACTCCAGTCACTGGCTCCTGAAGCCGTACATCTTAGAGTATGACAACTTACCACTCAGAAAACAACAGAGGACCTCGCTATGGCTTTTCACACAGAAACACCTCTAGGGAGTGACGTAGGGGAATAGCCTTCTCACTCAGCTGCTGATGCCAGTTTAAGGGAGGTGCATGGGATCCATCCTACGGCTGCTGAGCTCCAGTGCTGACCAGTAGTGATCAGGTATGGCCCTGCTCTTTCATCTTTCTTCATTAGGAAGTAGACATGAGAGATAATAGACAATGCTGTCCTGCTGTTTCATGTAGCTGTTTTGGACCCATGCAAGAAGGCATAACCCAACAGGCAGAGCTTTCTTTCTTGGACCTATCAACCCAAAGACTGCTTTGGTTAAAGAGGAGGCTTCTGTTGACTACAATGAGTGCTGAATCACAGGTAGGTGTGCTCAGGCACCGGGACTTCACCTCTTCTGTATAGGGCTGAATCTGGGAAAGGTAAGCTGAACATCAGCCTTTCTTAATGACTGGTTCTCTCCCAACCAATGTACAGAACAACGCAGCACCCTTACACTGCTACTGCTGACAGAGGGAATACAACAATGAACTTGGAAAGAATGACTTAAACCTTTTTTCCACATAGGACTATAAACTCAAGTGGCAAACTCATAGCTTAATCCTCTCTCTACCACAAAACCAGTCTGTAAGCCACAGTCTTGGAGTCCTTTCACCTTTGTGATAAAACAGCAGCTGTTTTTTTTGCATTTGCCAAAAAGATATTGCTACCCTCTAGCCCCTCTTCAGAAATTAAGTCTTTGTTTACAACAAAAGAGTCTCTGACTGTGCCTGTGGTAATAAACAGGGTTTTCTACATCATTAATGCCACCTTCTAACAGATTGCCTCAACTACCAGGTAACGGCTTAGGCCAGGAGAGGCAACAATAGTACTCATATAGATTAAGCATCATAGGTTTCTTCTCCATTCCATCATACTTATTCATGATTCTGGAGTGTTTCCATATTAATCCCAAATCTGTACATGTTTTACTTTTAACTTGGTCACAAAAAAGACAGCACAACAGAAAAAGAGAATAAAAGACATAAGCAACTAATCACTTTCATTAAAAAATAAAACAAGAGAACTGAGGCAAGATGGAAATAAAACTGTATGCTGGACCATGTTATTTAAAAAGTCCTAAGAGAGCAAAAACTGTTAATTTGGCAGCAAATTTCAGTGAATCTGAAGAGTAAATAAGCTTTAGATAACACTAATTATGAAGATGCTTTGAATGCCACTGCTGCAGCTGCCAAAACACCTTCTATAGCTCTATTCTGTGACAACATTTCTATCAAGCATTTGAAATGAATAGCATCTTTTCAACAGCCTCACTTCAATGTTCATGTGGCTATATTTAAACAGCTTTTGTCAAGCTTCATTCATATAGAAAGTCAAGAATACTACAAACTTCTGAGTGAAAAAATGCAGCACATAACAAAAATCATAAACACAGTAGAGAATAACGAACTTTTATTAAAAGATACTTGGTCAAAAAGATCCACTGAGACATGAGCACACAGGCATATTTTTGTCATTCTTGGCCTAAAGAATATTTCGCAGGTTAAAATATTCTAACTGAACAAATGTGAAACAGAAGGTCATTGCAAAAATCCCTGGGGGCAAATTCTATACTTCATCCACCTAGAGGTTAAATCACCTCTTTCTGCAGGTGCTTAACAGCAAAGCATGTGTGCAAATCTGTACTTAGAATTTAATGCACTCTTGTTATATAGAATACTAACTGTGGTTTCTTCCAGTACTCTTTTTCTTGCCATGTATCAGGTGATTCAGAAATCACATGTATCAAGAATGATGAAAATGAATTCCAAGTTCTTCCTGTCTCAACAGTACTTCAGCAGCTACAGGGAGGTCCTATTTCCTTTGTGTATAAAGTTTGAAGGTTTTAGATTTGATATTTGTAAATAATAAAATACCATTTCCTAAGTTGAAAGTGATATAGTAGCATTTTTCAAAAAAAAAAATGAATTAACTAAAGTTATGCATTACTGACACAATCTGCCGCTGTAATTTCTTTCACTAAGCAGTTATTTGCACCAAAACACATCAGCATAACTCAGTGGCCTCTACCGTTTACTGCACGGACTCCTGCTCACCCTAAAAGGCTCCAGAATAATGGCAGCACATCCACCTTTCTCCAGACAATCATCCCTGGATGTTCCAAACTCTGACTGACATTGTGTAACTCCTAATTAGCTCTGACAAGGGTAAATGTTCATATTTCTTTCATATCCTGCAAAAAGATTGGGTTTTGACTAATATGAGACCTGTTGTAACACAGGAAAACCAACTCAACCACAATGACCTGTTTATTAGATGATTGATACTTGGGTTAGGTATTTTTTTCACTTGCTATGAAATTGCTTTGTGCACTGAGTTGTTCTCTACAGAGTTGTAGAAAAGAGGGATGGGGAAGCTTTCAAAGTGTTCTTCTTCCTCTGCTTTTACAGGCTCCTTGTTCATTTTTCCCCATTTACTCTAAGCAAAGAGAGTAATAAAATCAAGATTCTCAAAAAACTTCTTTATTATTCTTAAACAAAACATAATTTCTGGAATGTGAATTCATGGTATATTGGGGAGTTAGTTATTTAACCACAAGTTTTATTAATTATCATGAGACAGCTAACCAAGAGTAGAAAGCAGGAAATGAAACATTCCAAGCTTCACTTTGAAACTTTTTCTCCTAAAATTGTACAAAACAAACTAGCTTCAATCTAACAGAAACAGAAATAGACTTGACTATAGCAACCTCATTGTGCTGTGCTTTTAGGGAAGCTTGTCAGCAGCTGTCTGATCAACTCTGATCTTGCTTCCCACTGTAAACATCAAAGATGCTTTTTGTGGCATACCATAAAAATAAGTGTCAGACTCCACTATGGGCTTTTTTTGGCTGTTCTCTTCTGGGGACAACAAACTGCAGAAATGCTGTCTGTAGAAGTGCTAGAATAGATTCAAACAGTTTCTGCAGTTTCTGCTTACCCTGTCCCAAAAACCCTTCTTTGCTGCTCTTGTTCCTCTTACCAAAGACCATTTAGTCTTTTACACAGGCAAATTTATCTCAAAGCCTGTATAATGGCTTGAGTGCCAAATTTGAAAAGTATAGTATTAGATACATCAGCATCAGTCCACCCTTGATTTAACATACAGTAGACCAGATCTTCAACAATCCCCAACAATGCAAAGGCTCTATGGATTTTGTGTCAAATTCTGTACTCAGTTACACTGGTAATATTCACTATGTTAATCCATCAACATTACAGAGTAAGGTTTGTGCTGATGAGAAGAGAATAATTTCCACAACAAAACATCATTTTTAGAATTTCTGAAAGCCTCACAGCTTCCTTGGACATCTCTTTAGCAAAGTATAATTTTACTTCTATGCTTGATTTAGTTAATAGTCCCAGTCCCTACTAGTTGACATTCAATTCAGCCCTCAGAGAAGTCAATTAGAAACCTACCTTAGCTATAGCAGAATTCTACCTCTGTTGAATGGTCTATCTACAAATAGCTGTCTAGAATGTGACTTGCCCTCTCTGCAGGCACCATGAAGACATCAAGGCCTATTATCTACATGCAGAGCCTTTAGAACAGTACATAACTTAATATTATTAGGTTGTTCCCAAAGTAATAGGAAAGCTGTCAGCATCACAGAACATCAAAAGCTTTTTAAAAAGATAACAATATGTGTACTCCAAAGACCTGCTCCAAACGTGTTAAAGGCAAGTAAAAAAGAATTTAAGATGGGATTATCCTTTTTTTTTTTTTTATGTACACTTATGTGTAATCAATTTATTATTGTGATAAAATTGCCACTTGGATTAAAGAACCACTTTCCACGTTAAAGAAATTAAATATTGTATGTTATATATTTTTGTGCAAATTTGTTGAAAAAGTAGTGACTGGCCCTTGGCTGGTGTTTGGTGAGTTGTGACAGTGACATACAAATATGAGTGCGTTTTACACACAGAGTAAGTCTGCCAAGTTAATTTGTATTCTTACAAAACATTTAAAAATTAAGATCCATAAATAAATGTAATAGATTTTAGGTACCAGTGAGCATAAAGATCTTTAAAATAGACAGAATTCACACATAAAGTGGACAGGCTAGTCACTGCTGGTTTCGGTGGTTTAAAAGTCAATACATCTTTTTGGTGCAGTGATCATTTCAGGGAACATGATCCAGATACTCCTGATGTACCCAAAATGTAGATGCTCTTAGGGATTCTATGAGTAAGCATCGCCATGAAAAATCCGGCATTGAGAAAGCTTGCATTGAGACCAACTTTGCACTGCAGTGAGGGAGCAGTTTAAACACACCCCCTCTGTCTCAGAGAGGGTGGCTGTGAGCCGAGTTCACTGCTAAACCTCAGAGTAACAGGGTTCTCTCCAGTGTGCCTGCCAGAAACACTGCTGGTGTAACCACCTATCCCAGGAGCCTTCCCGCTCAGCATGCTGTCCTGAGCTGGGGACCTTGTGATGATTTTCCAAGGTAGGCAAGAAAAATGGGTGGCTAGCACAGGATTCTAGGTGTCACTGTTGATCCAAGTCCCTCAAAGACTGATACAGCAACGACTAACTTCCAGGCACCAATAATTATGCCTTGTATATGCATACCATGCTCGTAGGGAAGTGATAAAACCCAAAGCCTATACAGCCCATTATCAGGCAAAATAACAGGGCCAAATGCAAAGGGAAGAAAAGAATCTTCTTCTGTACCTTCATGGTATTTTTTCCCATGTTTTTTAACAGTTTTTGATGTTCCAAAGTTCCAAAGTACTGCTGAAACTAGTACAATTACATTGCATGAAGCTACTGCAGTTACATTCGTTATTTCTGATTATCAAAAAGAACAACTTCAATCTCAAAACATGTACTGAATCTTGAGGAAAAATCTAGGCCACAAGAATATTCAGAATAAGTTTAAGCTAAGAGACAATGACAGTTTCTTCTTCATCTATGAAACAGGATTTCTTTTCATGTATCCAAGATGATACCATACTGTTCAGCTTTAAAATTCAACAGCTTTTTCTTCTCAAAAAAAGAATAAAACTCTCAAATCCTTCCCTAAAATATTAACTAGTAAGTGGAATGTGAATCATCTCTTGGGAGATGCCATGTTTTCCTAAGCTATGCTGCTTCCAAATATATTTATTAAGTGAAAGGGGAATTGGCACCCACATGCAGTAGTGATATTTCATCAAAATTTATCACAGCAGTGGTAAATGGTCAAGCCAGTATATTTCAATTTAAACATTTCAAACTTTTACATCAAAAATTGCTAATTTTTGAAGATGCTGAATTTTTATTTTTTTCCTTAGACTTAGAAATACATTCTATAAATTCTTCTATATCTCTCCTATTTATGCCTTTTATATTAAAGCCATCACTATGTCATCTGTCTACTAAACAAAATTATCTGCCATAGATTGTATTAACAAGGACTGTAATTCTGTTGTACTTCCTACATATTATTTTTCTTCCTCTTCCAGGCACTGCCATCTTCCTTTCATGATTCTTGCCTGTTAGTGACACCAAATGGTGTGAAAGACAGAGAGAAACTGTCCTCAATGACTGTGATTACAGATTTTATAGTATTCAGAAGTCAAATCTAAACACTTATTTTCAATGTTAAAAAATGATGCTTAAGGAAAATGAATATGTCACTATTTTAAATTGGCAATGTGGAGAACTTCACCAATTTATCCTTCATCTCTCCATACACACAGAAATGTGATGTTGATTTTAAACATGAAACTATTGGTATGGTTGGAGTTTAACTCTATACTGGCGTAAAAAGTTGCTATTCAGCTTGCCAAAATTCCTGTTATTTTTACATTGAGATACGTTTTCTTTTTCCTTTTCTTTTCCTTGCAAGTACTATCAAATTCTTTAAAAGACAGAATTAGCACACTTCAAGGATTAAGTTTGAATTTAAATATTTAGCACTTCTTGTAAAAATGACCCAGTTTCAGAAATATTATCAGTAAAATTCTACATATGGCCACAAAGCTGACATCACTTTCTACTCATGATTACATCTATCATGAACATTTACAGATCTAATTGAAGAGAATCCATGAGAAAAATTAGAAACATGTTTCTCCACTTATAGCTTTTAGGAACTAATTTAAGAAATTTGAGAAATGTGTAGTCAGACATGAAGCCTGTTTTTAAAAACTTATGAATTCTGATTGATCCTGGGGATTAGACATCTCTATTTGACTGTAAACTCCATTCTGAATGTCGATTATGATCATTTCAAAGACTTAAATTTCTGATAATTATTATTAACTTAAAATTCTGATATGTAACTGATGCATCACTGTCATCACCATGTATCACTAACCTGGTTAGTGGTTAACCAGGAAGACTCCCATTCCAAAAACGCATCTTTGATGGTGGCCTGGCTGAAGCTAATAAAAACAATTTTCACTTTGAGTAGCTAGGTTTGAGATTGAAAAATAATCAAATAACAGGAAATAGAAATTATTGCTCTGGTTTTTAAAAATGAAGACACTGAAGAACATCACAAAACTAGAGTTTTAGGAAAGTATGTATTATGGTTACAATGGATTCTGACAAGCGTTACTGCCAGAGTCTTCATAGGGGCTTGTCTGTGCAATGACTGAATCTGCATCACAGAAGATGGGATGCGATGCCATTCAGAGGGACCTGGACAAGCTTGAGAAGTGGGCCCGTGTGAGCCTCAGGAGGTTCAACAAGGCCAAGTGCAAGGTCCTGCACATCGGTCGGGGCAACCTCCAATATTAATACAGGCTGGGGGATGAAGGGATTGAGAGCAGCCCTGCAGAGAAGGACCTGGGGGTACTGGTGGATGAAAAGGTGGACATGAGCTGATAATGTGCACTCGCAGCCCAGAAGGCCAACCGTATCCTGGGTTGTGTCAAATGCAGCATGACCAGCAGGATGGGGGAGGGGATTCTGCCCCTCTACTCCACTCTGGGGAGACCTCCCCTGCAGTACTGCCTTCAGCTCTGGGGTCCTCAGCACAGGAAGGACATGGACCTGTTGGAGAGAGTCCAGAGGAGGCCACAAAGATGATCCAAGGGCTGTAGTACCTCCTCGATGAAGACAGGCTGAGAGGGTTGGGGTTGTTCAGCCTGGAGAAGAGAAGACTTTGGGGAGACCCTAAAGCAGCCTGCCAGTACCTAAAAGAGGGTTTATAAGAAAGATAGGGAGGGACTTTTTAGTAGGGCCTGTAGCAATAGGACAAGCGGTAATGGTTTTAAGCTTAAAGGAGCGTCGGTTCAGAGTAGATAGAAGGAAGAATTTTTTTACAAAGAGGGTGATGAAACACTGGAATAGGCTGTCCAGAGCGGTGGTGGATGCCCCATCTCTGGAAAGATTCAAGGCCAGGTTGGATGGGGCTTTGAGCAATCTGATGGAGTTGAAGATGTCCCGACTCATTGCAGGGGGGATGGACTAGATGACCCTTAAAGGTCCCTTCCAACCCAAACTATTCTATGATTCTATGAACACGAGGTACAGACAGTGCAACAGCCCCTCAAGAACAATCTTTTTTGCTCACAGGTTCCAGCAGACAGGGACCCAAAGCCATCAGTCTGGTAAGTGCTGGAAAACGGAGCTCAGCTGCTGTGGTGGAAACCTCTGAGCTGGCCTACAAACAGTATTCACAGGACGCATGCTAGTCACCCCAGCAGGGTTCCTGGAAAGAGAATGTTTGAGGATTTGGCAAAACACAGTGTTTCCTTAAGTAATGCAAAATTGCCTGGAGAGGACAATTATAAGTTGATACGGTATGTTATTGAAAGAACAGGTTACTGGATCTCAGTCACACTTTTTCAGGGAGGGAGAAGGCTCTAAATGCAGATGAAATAATAACAGACTATAAGGTGGGTGAAATGAATACACAAAGAGCTCTCCTGCTGGGCGTCACAGGGAAGGACTGAGGTGGCTTCTTGACAGGGCACTTCAGGACACTGCAGGATGAGGGTGAGCCTGCCACACTTCACACTGCTGAGGGCCTTGTAAGCTGACAGAAGTGGAACTAAGAGCTGAGAGGTCATATGCACTGAATCTCTGATCATTTGGTTTCTTCTGTTAGGAGCATATTATTAACCTCTATATTTTCCAGTTTTATTACTGGTATTCCATAGATCACTTGTTCTCCTATCCAATACCAGTGGTTTTGTAAGGGTTGATTAATGTTTGTACTTCGGATACTTACGATCTTATAAAAACACTAAGTACTAGTACAAATAGAAAAGCAGGGGAGCAACATGTGTTATTTTAAAATTATTTTTCTTTTAAATGCGTAAGTCCAGGAAATTAGTTTATAAAGAAAATCTTACATATGATAGCAGTCACAATTAAAAGAAAATAAAAAAGTTGATAGCCCTGAAGTTACTGATTTACTTTTGAGACCGTTTCAACAGAAAACATAAAGAAAGATGTGAGAAGAAAGATAGAGTTCCTTTAAGACTGTTTCAGAACATTTCCTAGAAAAGGATACAGTCCATTTTAGGAATAAAGCAGGTACATATAAAGACAGAGCACTGGCAAAGATAATACCAATCTGATAAGTCCCTTCTTCTTCCTTGGGGAAAAAAAAAACACCCAAGCTTGTGATTCTTTATTATTCAGAAGACAATAGCTCCTTCTGTTATCTTCCATGCAGTGCTCTTACGTACTACTGTGCAAATTCCTCACCAATTTTTACAAATCTGTTCCTGAGTCACTTGTACAGGTAAGTTCCTGTCCTCTTCATGCCTCGTGTTGTGCTAGTAACTAGCTGAGTAACTCTCAGCTAGTAACTGAGAGTAAAGGAGAGACCCGTAGAGCAAGATCAGAGAGCTTCTCTCAAGGGAGGAGTCACTTTTTTTTTTTTTCTATCTGGTTGAAATCTACATTTTCTACAGAAAAGTGCCATAATTTGGAAATGCATTCCAGCTGATGCATTCTAGTAGCAGTGAGAGAAATGAAAGCCACTAAGAAAAAGCTCAGATGACGATTGAGCTGAAGGTTTATATCCACAAAGAAACTGAGAAAGAATGTCAGAAAATGCAATTTGTATGACAGAAATACATTTTTCAGACAAATCTTTGGAATGTTAGTAGAATTTCAATTAAAAGGAAGGATCAGTTCTTACCTAAATGATATAATATGGCAACGCTTAGTACAAACTTCTGAGTTTTGAAAGTGGCATCTCTTGATAAGGAAGAGACAGAGAATGTGACAAAGCTCTCAGGTAAAAATCACAGCCTTGAACCAACACAGTTACTACTTTTATCAACTGGGACTAGTGAGATAGTGATATTAGTGAAACACAAGACTATGGTATGTGTCACGGTCCAGTTAGTAATGGACTCGTGATGGTTCGTTAAAC